>NC_045176.1:9325103-9432603 GCF_900700415.2 Clupea harengus
CTGTCTGTCATCTATCTATCTATATATCTATCTATCTCTGTATGTCTGTCATCTATCTATCTGTCTGTCTTCTATCTATCCATCTATCTATCTATCTATCTATCTATCTATCTATCATCTATCTATCTATCTATATATCTATCTATCATCTATCTATCTATGTCTGTCTGTCTGTGTATTCCTCCATCCCCCCCCCCCCCCTCTCCATTTCCACCGCCTTCCCTGTGTTGTCACCTCTGCACGTCTGATATCTGTCTGGTGTGTCTCCTGTGCTCCCCCTCCAGTGATCGTGGTGCTCTTCGCCGCCATGAAGCGCCAGAAGAAGAAGGAGCCTCTGATCATCTCCAAGGAGGACGTGCGCGACAACGTGGTGAGCTACAACGACGAGGGCGGCGGAGAGGAGGACACGCAGGCCTTCGACATCGGCGCCCTGCGGCACCCAGAGGTGATGGAGGAGGGCGGCAAGCCGCGGCGGGACATCATGCCCTCCGAGACGCTCTACCCGCCGCCCCCGCTGAGAAGGAGCGCGGGCACGGCAGCGCAGGGCATGCCGCCGTCGCGGGACAACGCCGACGTGCGGGACTTCATCAACCAGCGGGTGCTGGATAACGACTGCAACCCCACGGCGCCCCCGTACGACTCGCTGGCCACCTACGCCTACGAGGGCACCGGCTCGGTGGCCGAGTCGCTCAGCTCGCTGGGCTCGGCATCCTCGGAGGAGGAGGGGAGGGAGCAGGACTACAACTACCTCAGCGAGTGGGGGCCGCGCTTCCGCAAGCTCGCCGACATGTACGGGGGCGAGGATAGCGACAGGGACTCCTGAGATGCCCAGAGCGCTCGCTGAGAAAAAAAGAAGGAAAACAAATCAAATGAAAACAAACAAACAAAAAACAGAACCTGTGTTTCTGTGAAGGAAAGTGGAATATGCAGCCTGAGTTTTTTCTTTTTTTTGTTGTTGTTGTTTTTTTCTTTTAAACAAAAGTGCCCTTTCTGATCTTCCTCCCTTATGTGACTTGTGCTGAATATCTCTCTTTCTTTCTCTCTCTCTCTCTCTCTTTCTCCCTCTCTCTCTCTCTCTGTGAGGAGCAGGGAGTGGCATCATGCAGCCCAGTTTGTTTCTTATTGTTGTGCCAGGCAGACACTGAAGAGAAAGTGGACTTCCCTTATGAAGGGGATCAAAGGAGAAAAAACTTTCCTTATAAAAAACTCTTGTGCTCCTCACGTTATTGTGCAGTCTCTACCAATAGACACACTGCATCTATTGGAGGGATACTGCCCAGTGATACAGGTTGACATCGGTCCACTTCATAATATCCATTTTTAGTAAGTCAAATACAGTATTATCTTTAAACAACGACAAAAGTATTGGGGAATGTCAATAACTGGGTGCAGATTTCTCGTGCTGTCACAGACATGATTTTACAGGCGGATAAACAGTCCTTTCTCTTCTTCTGAACTTCTTTCGTCGTTAATTATGAGAAAGTGCTACATCAGCATTACTTCATCCTTTGAGTAGAAACATGAGGACCACATTATACTCAATGAATGTTTCTCAGCTTTGATGGTGTGTGGACTTTTTTTGTGACAGATCTCATGCAACGCTCACAAGATGTTGAGTCAGAACGTAACGTCCAATGATGTACAGTACACGTACATGGTTTGAGCTCCTGTGTGCTGTCATCTGAGGAACTTTTTTTTTGTTTCAGCGATTCAACCTCAAATGGAGGTGAGAAGTCTTACGTGTGCTTATGTTTATTTCAGTGAACCCACACTTAGCACTATAAGCACTACACAATGCCACAGGTGAGATAACCTGTCAAAAAAAATCAATTTGTGAAAATGTTTGTTTTAGTGAACTTATCCACAGTATTATACTTTGAAGTCGAAAGGTGGATTTACACACCCTCGATGCTTTCATTGGTCGTGCCACCAGGAGCTTAAACTTGAGATTGCATTTATCTGTGTTTAGTGAAACACCCCCAGGACATTTCATTTCTTCTTATGGGGAAGATGTTGACTGGCTACAGGTTGTTTTTAGTCCCAGTCCCATGCTCGGAGATGTGTGTGTGCTTATGCTTTTTATGACACTGCGAGTGTAGGCTTTGAGGTAAAGTCATGTTACAGTAATGGGAGTATGTGGTAGATCACGGTTGCTTTGTGGTTCTATGATCCAGTGCTTTGTTTCGCAGTGACTTGGGGAAACTTTGTGTACTGCTTTGCTTTCTACCTTGTCAGATTTTGTACCAAATATTTATAAAGACACATTATTACAGTAATATCCTTGAAACATGATGTCCATTATTATTGTTTTTTTGTTTTTTTTAAATGTATTTTGGAGGTGGTGAAACTTAATTGTGAGCAGTTTACAGTTCATATGAGGATGTGTTGATTTTATGAAAATAAAGTTTTTTTTCCATAAAAGCCAGACCTTTTTCACTGTCACTGTCGCTGATTTGCAGAGGTTACATTCATGAGGTGCCTGTTCTGCTGCTGTGTTGATAATTGGGTGCGTCTGTGGCTCATACAGGCTGACAGAGAATCCCTGTTAATTAGGGTAACCTATAACAGACCTCTGGGTTAACCACTGCATTTGGAGAGGGGGTAGATGGGGGATTGCTTTTAAAATTGATTGGGGATGTGTGGTTCTGCGGCAGATGATGACATTCCCAATAATGCCCATGTCACAGTAACAGAGACACAGCCCCAAGCATGTAAGATGGCAGCTGCCTCGTCCCATCTATGTCCCTGTCTCTGTGTGCGCGCATCACTGGCATGAGGCATAATCAGCCGAACACAGTCCTGCCATGAACTACATGAAATGGAATGGCTAATGAACATCCAGACTCAACAAAGCTCTGAATTACAATCAGTTCACTCTTTACTGGAAACAAAAATAAAAAGTTTTCTTCGTGTTCATTGTAAATGCTGATGTCATTTTGTTTATCGTTGGGCTCCTTCAGTACAGAGGTCACTGCAGTCCGCGGCTTCTTGCTGAGTTTTATTTTATTTATTGTATGCTTTGGCAGAAGCACGTGGCGAGTATCACAGGGCAGGGGTGTGTGCTGAAGGTCTGATCACCCTTCCGAGCGCTTGACATGCCGAGGCAGCCTCACACATCTGTAGGAATCTTTCCATCAGCCTTCCCTATGTTCCCAAACCTCATCCCTGTTTTTTTCTTCTTCAAAAACGATGAATTTTTAATGGGGCGTCATGTGAGGATAAATGCTTAACATTCGTCAGGTTCCCCGCTGAGCGCGCTGCATGCATTAAACCAGCCCAGGAGGCTCCAGCGCAGCCTACTGCTCCGGTGCAGCCCACCGCATGTTACCTCTGCTCTGATAAATAATGGACATTCACATAAGACCCTGCACTGCACAGGCTAGTTTGCTGTAAGTGCGTTAAATGTACTTTTAACTTTCATCTTTTCTTCCGGAATGTCACTCGTTATGGGAATATTCCGCCGTCTGCATTTAATTGGATTGACTTAAATAATAAATCCTACACCTCTCAGCTATGCTGCTCCTACTGAACTCCTTTTGTTTTCTATTCAATCTTATTTTTTTTCACGTCTTTTAGTTTAAATGGGAAGTTAAGACTGGTACAAATCCCCATCTTTATAACGTTACCATCTTGTGAAGAATCAAGGAAGCAGTGTTTTAGGACTCTCCAAGGTTACTCATTAGAAGGGAAGACAGAGACTGTAATCCAAGTCAAATGATGGTGGATCCAGCCAAAACTGTTCTGAATGAAACTATTTCATTCTTCACTAAATATAGCAAACTGGCCTCCATTTTCTCTTGTATAACGGAATCTGAGTCACCCCTTGGCAGTCAGCCTCTCTCTCTCTCTGCCTGTTCACATTCTATGATGGAAGTCTCTCCATCTAGGAAACGCAAGAGGAGAGCAGACTGACATTGGTTGAGCAGTCAGCCAGTGAAATAAACTGAGCACAAGTGTATGCTGGAGAGAGTGGCTCCAGAGGTGTAGTTGCAAAAGTAGTGAACAACCTTCATGTGGGGAAAGTGTAACTAGCTATGAGTTTCTGAGTGCATTTACACGTGTGTGTGTATGTGCATGAGTGCGTGTGTGTGTGTGTATGTGCGTATGTGCTTGTGTGTGTGTGTGTGTGTGCGTGCGTGCGTGCGTGCATGCGTGCGTGCGTGCGTGCGTGCTTGCGTTAGTGCGTGCGTGCGTACGTTGCTTGATAACTACAGCAACTCTACGAGTCTGTGGGAGACCTTCATCCAGGTGGGAATGGGAGTCTTCATTTTTGTCAACTTGAATGTAAAAAAAAGCCCCCTCCACCTCTCCGCTGTTAGGGACCCCAGTTGGATGGTTCTAGTACTGCCCCCACACTGACATTATCACCTCTGGCAATACATGTGTCATACAAGCTCTAGTCTCTGACTTTGAGCGCATTTCAAGACTGAACTTTTTTAGATCACAAAGTAAATTCTATCCCCCCCCCCCCCGGGCTATGTGTGGCAAAGCTTTCCCAACTGAAATCTGAAGTGCTAACATACTTCTCCAGCTCAGGTTGGAAGACAGGCCATCTCACTTAACTAAAAGGGGCAGTTATCATGCAATATGTCATCTTCAACTACGCTCAATGCATTTGTACAGCTGGCAAACTGCCCCCATTAAGCCCCTTGCATTTCTCTGTCTTGGCTCCATTAAGGCAGGAGTGTAAACCTGCAGTGGTCGGTAAAGAGTGCTCCCAGAAAAATATTTGAGTGTTTTGTCTGTCAGATGCGACTGTACATTCCCAAACGCATCACCACTTAAGAGCTTTTTTTTTCTTACGTAAGGCAGATGAGAGGGGATGGAAGATCACTGAGAGACATCCAACAGTCTTGGCCTTCGTTTTAGTTTTCTTTTCTTTCTTTTTTTCTTTTTTTTGGGGGGTTGATTTTCCTTCTCCAACCCCTCCCCGCCCCCTCCTCCCAGGTACTCTACGAGTTTAAAAGTCCTGTGGTGGTTTGCTCTGGGATTCCAAGTCCCTCCAGCGCTCACATGGACCAGGCATGTATCTATAATTTAACGGACAGGAACAGAAAACAGAATGATAAGCTCAGATCACAGGCTACTTAGAAGGGACATGGCGGAGGGAAAGAGTCTCCCTTGTGTACAGAAAGGAGAACTGCAGGTTCCGCTGGGGCGTCTAAAAGCAAAGTCCATTAGCAAGAAGTTCTTCAAATAGCTTCTTTTACATTGAGTCCTTCATATTTTTTTTTGTATCCTATCTGATTGAATTAGTATTTCCCTTTTCCCCCTGGTTTGGATAAAAACAGATGGACTGAAAGCTCTGAGGTCCATTTATAATGCATTATGACGTATTAACATCATGACATATAACATCATAGCATGCATTATATATCACACCACAGGAACACACAACGCAATATAACACATGTCGACAGAACAGAAATCACTACTTTCAAAGCAGTTCAAAGTCTCACCCATTTCTGTTGTGGGTGATCTTTATTTTGAACACCTTGAGTGATAAACACCTGACTAGTCAGTGGAACAGTAAAAGCTTGAACTAATTTAAAAAGCTCCAAAGCTTTTTGGGGATCCTTTCATGACACCCCCTTGGGTGGCAATTAGGTCCACTTAGTGATCTTTACTTTCAAGTGCTTCACTGGACCAGGTGAAGTGGCTCTCCAAATCCATCCAGCCACCTATAATGAAGGTGTGACAGTAGAGGCAAAAGCACTGATGGATGCAGAGGGCTTGAGGTCACGGAACCACAGCAGGCGGGAGAAAATTGACAAATTGCCACAAGGTGCGCACTAAAGCACGAAGCGCAGCCTTGAGTGTCGTACTGCTTTTGTGTTTCATATCGTCATCCAAACACACCTTCCCTAAACCAGGCCCACTATTTCAATCAAAGACCTTTTCAGGGAAAGTGGGTTCTGTGTAATTACGCACTTGGAATCCATTTGTTTGAGGGCTTTCTTATATAGAACCCTTCAAAAAAAAGAAAAGAAAAGAAAATCTGATTCGATGGGGTCCGACAAACATGCTGCCATTGAGAGTCCTAAAATCCTAATGAGCGTACGAGGCAAATGCAGCGCATTTTTCGGAAGGACCCACTTCACGTGAGGCCCCAGCAGTCTGCATACACTGCTCAGCTTAAGTGCCTGTGAGTCCTAATTGAGGCTCCCTCATAGAAGGCCAGAACATGGCATATTCATGTGAGCGTATTCATATTCATGTGTGTACCCATATTCCAATGGCAATATTGCCATATGCCAATATTCAGCAGCAGCAAACACATTGCATCCTTTCGAATATTAAAATCGGAGGGTAACACAGTGAAACATGCAATGTGGGGTTTGGCTTACAGAATGTCATCCCACAGGAGAAAAAAAAAGGGGGAGTGTAAGTCTCTCTGCAGAGTTCCTTCGGGCACTCGGGTAGGGGGTGCTGGGATACAGCCAGTCTCCTACGCGCGCTCTCTTTTGACTGCAAGCCTCACGGCGCAGGAACACTCTGATCTGTCTTTTCCCCCACTCTTTTAAGCAGAGCGCTTATTTATTTTTAAAACGGAGAGCACAACACTTCACATGCGGCACAGGCTCAGGTGTTTTGTCAAACAGAGGCAGAACCCCGAAGGGAGCGAGTCGTGATTGCTCCTCCAAGGACAAGCTATCTACAGCGATCAGCATCATAAAAAAGCAGCTCACATGTTTTCCTGTGCCTGAGAGCTGGACATTCGAGAAGCTATCAGTTCAGTGGTTATCTTATTATTTTAAACACGGTGATGCCCCAAGTTATCACTTCATCTTCAGGGTTGATCTTTATAAACAAAAAAATCACACTTTTTTTATTGTTAAACAAAGGATGTTTTTACACCGAAATATAAAATGAGATGAGATTGAAATTAGTTCTTCAAAACCCTGCAGGGGTCTCTGAAATCCTCTCCTACGGAAGAGCAATGATGTGTGAGGATCCATCTCTCACCCCCTCAAAAGGCATCATAAAATGGTTACCATAGTGAGAGGCAGGAAAAGACTTGGCTATGCAGGGAGGGGCAGAGTGGAGAGGAGAGAAGCACCTATCCATCTATCTCAGCAAGCTGTCCTCTTTCGGTGCTTTATATGACTCCTGAGAGCATTCTTCATCCATGTTCTCTCTGCTCCATCTCTTTTGTTGCTAACTCTCTTTCTCTTTCTTTCGCTCACTCTCTATCCTTTTCTCCCTCTCTCTCTCTCTCTCTCTCCTCTTCTCTCCCATTCATTCCCTCCTTTCTTTGTATATCTGACACCCAGAAGGGATGCTGTCATCTGCTGTCGGCAATGTCCTTAACAAGGAACGTGTACATCACTGTGTCAGAATGAAATCTCACTAGGGTAGAGATCAAAATTGGCCTCGGATCCCATCTAGAAAGAGCCAGATTGATGAAGATTTAAAGGAAAGGTGCTCACTTATTTCTAAGAGAGATGATTTTCATCTTCCTCCTTGAGAAAGAACAAAGTATTCGTATCTCTCTCATTTCATACGGCAACTAGGAAACGGTCATGATAGTGGGCTTGGTGAGAGAAGTTCTGTTGCAGTCACTCATCAGTATTCACAGCACTATCACAATGGTAACAGTGAGCAAAAATGGAAGCCATGATAAGTCAACAACACCAAACATAATCCAACAGACCATTTTTCTTTTGTTAAAGAACTCTTTTTCTCATTTTTTTTTTCTGTCCCCCACCACCATTTGGGACTCCACAGCCGACGTCTTTTCACACTGTTTGGAGTGATGTGGGGGCCTCGTCTGTTGTGCCGCAGTCCCAGCGCTCTGGACATTTCTGCGTGGGAGTGGTGGGAGATCTCGCCATAGCACAGCCCTGTTTGAGGCTTGGCACACGGCTTCAGCTGGAGAATTTCACAAGGTGAGACGAGAGACATCAATTATCGGACTATAATGAATTTAATTATGATATCACCCAACCATGAAATAAATGTGCTATTTCAACAATTGAAAATATTATTGCCGTGGGCCGACACAGATGTCGACTCTGATTATTTCATGTGGGCCATCTTCTCTCGTTTCCAGGCAATTCTTGTACTTGTTGTAATACATTTGTACAGGAGAATTTAACACATCACTTGAGAGGGGGCTTTTGAATCTCAAGTACTCCTTCCTCACAGAAAGATTATGTTGTTACGGCAGGGGCCAGATTTTATGGGAAACGTTAAAGATGCCAAAAAACCAAGTGAAGCGTTTTACATTTTGTTGTCTTGGGAACAAAGACACAAAAATGGTGGGTTGGAGAATCACAGGTGGCATGTATTAACTATGTTTACGTGTTCACATGCCGAACAACCATATGTGCTACCCTGTAATTGCCATGAATCCTTTTCTGTGTGATAAATGCAAGCAGTGACAAGCTATCACATGAATACAATACTGTGATCTCCTGGTGTTTTTATAATAAATGGCCACATCAACCATTTTGATGATTGGGTGCAAGCCAAACTGCATCTGCATCATAACCACAATAGCATTCAAACCCTCACACAAAGATACACAAATGCAGACACACAAACGGAGAAATACAAACATAACTATAGACAAATAGACACACACACACACACTAACAAAACTCAGTGGGTAATGCCCACCATTAAATGGTATTCACATAATATTGAATTACCATGTCCCTGGTTGCACCCCTGCCCTATCCAGGGAGATGGGGAAATGTAAAAAAAAAAAAAAAGAACAAAGAGAACACACAGTGTACCACAGCTTATCACCAACAGCAAAACATTGACTTACAATGTCTTTTGTTTATGGCAGCGCAGAGCTGTTTTATTTGAACACTGCAGGAGAACCAGAGTCCTGTGAGGCGGCTTTATGGAACTGGCCCCACCCACGTCTGAAGGGGGAGCCCACCGGCATTACACAATGACATGCCAGTCAAACCTCCAGTCATTTCAGGTGAGAAGAGAACAGCCTTTTGAGACAGACTCATTTAAACCCTTGGGTGAGGCACAGACAGACACACACACACACACACACACACGCGCACATACACACACACACACACACACACACACACACACACACACACACACACACATTAACACAGACACACACACACACAATCTGCCCATACAGTCACACACACACGCACAAACACACACATCTCCTTTCAGCCATTGTTTGAACCTGGTAGGGCACACCTCGCCCTCTCTATCAGTGCCTCAGCCCACGTCCAGCGTCTCCATGTCATCCATCATGGCCTGTCGGAGCGAAGCTCTCTTCCCCGCCACCCCACCCTCACTCCCCGTCTCTGAGGAGACAGACTGGCACTTGGCTACACGCACCCCCTTCTTCACCTCCCTCACATCTATCATCGTCTTATTGTCTGACGCAAACCGTGATCCACTGCATCTTGAGGCTGTAAAAAAAAAAAAGCAAAAAAAAGAGGAGGAGGTGTCTTGCAGAGCATGGACTGCAGAATGCATTTTGAATTGGGTCCCATCAACACCCCCCACTTCCCCATTATAATAAAAGCATTGGAACACAAGATGAATCGTTTAAATCGTTAAATCAACAGCAGCAAAATACTGTCCCTAGCGAAGTGAACTAGGCCTAACTACCCTTTTCTGAGGTTGCTAGCGTGTCAGCGTGACATTAAAAAAAAACCAGAGTGAGAGGATGTACATTAGTCTGCAATACGTTTCGGATCAATTACGCCCGCCTTGTAGAAATAGAACAATTTCATTCAGTGATGCGTCTGACATTCCAAAACGTGAACTCCCCGGTTACTGTCTGTTCCCATGCTCTGAGAAAAAGGAAGCAGTGAACGATGTGTGGCTACTGATGGATTCGATTTTATTTCCATGTTTGATGTTGAAGTATGTAGGCTGGCCCTACCGATTCCGTGGTCATGTCGCCGAACATGAAAGATGTTTTAAATAAGCACTTTGAGAAGCTGGGAGGACATACGCCAAAGCAATGCAGGGAGTCATCGACGTACAAGGTGCAGCTTCACTCTCGAGAGCATGGCAACAGAAACCGCCTCAATATTAAACTGATTCATCCATCATACATGATTGACAGCTACAGGCACTAGAAAGCATCCTTGAAATAAAAATGAAGTGGACGCAGAACAAGGCAGAGAGGCCGCTGAGGCGACCGCCTAGCTGCGGTTCTCTGGGGCATCAGAAGACTTTGTGTGTCACGTGCGTCTGAATGCTCAGCGGCAGAGCTGGAGCCGTTTGTGGCTTCGGCTATATCTCTTCTCCATATGCAGTGTGAGAGCAGCACTACCATTGCCGGTGGCCTTGAGTGCTCAGTGTGCAAAGGCTAAACAGCTGTTAGAAAGGCCATGGCCCCTGTAATCTTACCCAAGGCATGGCTGAACAATGCCTCACATGTCACTGCCATATGCGATGCCATTATTCTGAGAGTGTGAGCTTAGCCTAGTGAAGTAAACTGACTGTAATTCACTCCCAAAAAAAATAAATGGTTATGCTCGGTTCGTAATGTAGGATTGCTCTCTATTTTACCCAATTCCTCTCAGTAAGATAACTTGACATTGTTTCAGAATGCACATCTTTATGTCATTTTCAATCATGTGCAATGCTTGTACTTTTGGCCTTTAAAAATCACGAAAACCAGTAGTAGTTTAAGGTTGACCATGCCAGTTTTGTGGATTTTCCCCACAGAGACCTTGGCCCTTGACCTGTATTACGTTTCCTTCCTGTTGATCTACCCCTCCATGTCTTTGATGATCACGAAGGAAGAAATGCGCTTTATCGCTTTGTATTGTCATAAAAGAGCACAAAAGGGAAACACAAAAGTAGCTTTCCCATCTTCCGTGGCAAAACAGATGAATGCAACTCACAGCATAAGAGCTTCTCTCTGTGAAAAAAAAATAAATATTCAGCAACTCAAAGATAATCCCTTTTCTGGTCTCTTTAATAGGAAGAAGCTTAGAATGGCACATAAAAACGCCACCATCTGCTCTCCGATGGCTGCTAGTCGACCATAATCCACAGATCATGGAAATTAGGGACATAAAACAGTGGCAGAATTGACTTTTTCCCTCTTCCCATGTTTGATGGAAATGAAAATGAGAGGCTTATCACGGGGTGTCGTCGTCGTCGTTGGAGATAGCACAGAGAGCACGCCACACGGGGGAACAAAGGTCTGACAGGAGTTCAGTAGTGGAATTTGCATGGGAGTCCGCATGGGAGCGCATTCAGAGACAGGAAACATCACAGTGCCCTCCCCACCACACACACACACACACAGAGAGAGAGAGAGAGAGATCCACCAAGCTATGACAGGCGGCTGAATACAGTTTCACCCATTTGTATAGGACTCTTTGAGCCACCCATCCAGTGATGTGCTCCTGAAAGACTTACGCAAAAAAAAAAAGACGATAGGTTGTGGATTTTCACGCTTTCGTGCTTTTATTCTTTTTTTGGTGGAGGGAGGGGGGCTTTCTTTGCTTTTGTGAGACTATTCACAGCAGTACAGTAGGACTCAAATAGCAGTTTAAATTAACATACAACAAAGAATGTTTGAATCTATCATATTTGTGAAAAGACACAAATAACACAATACAACCAATTAAAACATATTGACGCCGAGTGGAGGAACTGACAACTCACCTGCATCCCCAGTAACCACAGAAACCGGCTTCACTTTGCTTTCTGAACTACAGGTTGAGTCATGTCTCACAGATCTGAGCGGAAAGACTTCCTGTGGTGCTAACCAAGGCTTGTGATCAAGTCGTATCATTGTCATAGGTAGTCATAGAAGAACAATATTAGTTACAGCAAAAAATTAACTATCAGGGCAAGCCTTAGGACTCACACGCAGACCAGTGGATGTTTGACCTAAAAAGATTTATTCTTTTTCAGTTAACAGTCTTTCAACCACGAAGGCAAATACAAAATAGTAAGTTAGGTCGAGGCCGTTACCAACAAAAGTAGTTAGAGGCAGGCCGACAGTCCAGCCAGCAGGCAGAGACAAGATCCAGGGACAGGCAAAAGACATCCAACAAAAGGATTCAGGCTGGCAGAAGATTCAAAATCCATGAGGCTAAAAACTAAGTCAGAAAAACCAGGCAGAAGTCAAACGCACAAGGCAACTACTGAAAATTGGCAGGAACAACTCACAGGAACAACACACAGGAACAACACACAGGAACAACTCACAGGAACAACACACAGGAACAACTCACAGGAACAACACACAGAAACAACACACAAGAACAATCTGGGGCAGACAGACAACGCTTGAAAAGGTATTATTTAAATAGACAAAGTAATATAAACAATGGCAACAGGTAAACAGAAAGAGGTGGGAAACTAACAGTGACAGCAAGTAGAACACAACACCTGAGGTGGGTTCAGAAGCAACATGGAAAACAAAAATAAACAAAAGCACATGGCCAAGGAAGTAAACCAAAAGACCTGGGGCCTGTACTACAAGCAGGATTTTAGGGTTAGTGAGGTAACTTCAGGTTTAACTGGGTTTTCAGTGTCACGATGGTGGTTCACTTTGCATCAGGGTACATCACCATGGTAACTTATGCTGCACAACTTAATGATGGATACATTGATGTTGATGAGCCTATTCATTTATGCATTCACACAGCTGGCAATTTCTTTGCCAGCTTTCCTTCCTGTCTCTGGCTGCAGTTAGCAACTGTTGCTTTTGATTGTTTATCTGGAGCTGACACCACCACTTTTACCAACGAGCTCATAGCTAGATTGGGAAAGCTTGGGTTGACTGAACAACCATTGATAACCACCGTCGGGACATTGCTTATGCATGACTGCATTTGTTAGGGTTAGTCAAGCCAGCTAACGAAAAGATACCCTGGGTATGTTGAACTAGGCAAGGGCATAACAGCAAAACAAAAGTTAATGCAAAAACAAACTTGTGTCAATCTTGCCATGTCCCCGCTTGTCATCTAGCCTGAAGCGACAGCCTTTATGTGTGTCAGTCTGACATCCCAAAATAAGATGCACTTCTTAATGAGCTATCATGTTAATGTCAGGTTAACAAAAAAGGATGTTAATTTGACATCAAAGCAGTGTTTAAGACAGTTGATACCAATTGGTATTAGCCCTCACAAATGCATCCTTGTAGAAGGTGTCATTAATGGACCCTGCAGGCATCATATAGCTTCAGGACAAAGTAGTGCAATCCGATATTTATATGTGTTTATACAGGGTAACATAGTTAATGTCATAACTATAAAACATGACATGCCTCGGTCAGTGAAGAGGAAAACAAGACAGCAAGTGTATTAACCGACGTTGGGGCTTTTTACACCTGGCATTAAATTGTGTCTCCAATCCAGATTGTATCTAGATATGATATGATTTGATTTTAACCAGATTACATCTACACCTGGTATTAACATGTGTCTCCAGTGTCCACATTGAGATCCGCTCGCTGTGTCCAGGTCACGTCACCTTCTCTCGTTTGTGTGGGTCCAAAAAAACAACAAACAACTACAAAAAAAGATATGTGAAGAATAGAACAAGATGGTAGTCCTCTGTGAAGCTGCATTATTGTGTGTGTTGGTTTGGAGCAGTCACACACGATTACATACTGCCGCCCACATGGTTGCTGTATGTGGATTGACAACACAGTTGCATTTACGTTTGTGTTCAATGTGGTCACAATGCGATCCTGACCACCTTCCAGAGGTTCACCTTCAAACCTGCACTTTCATGTAGGCAAGCATTATCCGATTGCAATCTGACATGTAACAAGTAACATATTTCCCATAGCCACAGGCAGAAACTTGGCAAGATTATTTGTGCTTCATGGTGTAAATGTATGCACACAACAAGTAAACACGTTCTGCCGCAAGGCCTCACTCTGGTTAACGGCATTTCCTAAAAATAAAGCTTCATCACATGTATCTTGTATAATCAATCTTCATTTACTCTAGTTGCTGCAAGCCTTGATAGACAGCATGTGAGGGAAATGTTAGTGAAACCAGTCGATTGTCAACGGCAGTTGCATGGTAACATGTTCACAGTGTTTAAAAAAAAACACCTGCCAAAGATGGGACTTCAGGACATGCTTTGTGCTAATTAGGTTTGTGCAATTATCTTTCAGGTTGTTCTCAAAGGAATAATTAAGAAGTGAGATTGTTTTTTTCTTGACTTCAGAGGACAGTAGAAAACCAGTGTATCTCTAAAACTGTAGATGATTAGTCTTTCCCCACCACAGTGGCATATGAGATCTCTAGGTGTCACCACTTTTAGTTTCTGGGTAATAAATTATATCTTTTGTCTGAATGATGATGATGTATAAAAACATTTAGTTTTTCTGGTGGTAATACCTGGCTTCTGCTATTCTAAGGAATGCTTCCCTCTGCCTGCTGACCCTCTCCTGGACCCCCTGCAGTTTGCCTACAGAGCCAACAGGTCTGTAGACGATGCAGTAAACATGGCCCTTCACTTTATCCTCCAGCACCTGGACTCCGCAGGAACCTACGCCAGGATCCTGTTTGTGGACTTCAGCTCTGCCTTTAATACCATCATTCCTGCTCTGCTACAGGACAAGCTCTCCCAGCTGAGTGTGCCTGACTCCACCTGCAAGTGGATCACAGACTTCCTGTCTGACAGGAGGCAACACGTGAGGCTGGGGAAGTATGTCTCTGAGTCCAGAACCATAAGCACCGGCTCCCCTCAAGGCTGCGTTCTTTCCCCTCTACTCTTCTCCCTGTATACAAACAGCTGCACCTTCAGTCACCAGTCCGTCAAACTCCTCAAGTTCGCGGATGACACCACCCTCATTGGGCTTATCTCTGGTGGGGATGAGTCCGCTTACAGGTGGGAGATTGACCATCTGGTGACCTGGTGTGGCCAGAACAACCTGGAGCTACATGCTCTGAAAACAGTGGAGATGGTTGTAGACTTTAGAAAGAACCCAGCCCCACCCACCCCCATCACCCTGAGAGACTCCCCAGTCGACACTGCGGAGTCCTTCCGCTTTCTGGGCACCATCATCTCCCAGGACCTCAAGTGGGAGCTGAAGATCAGCTCCCTCACCAAAAGAGCTCAACAGAGGATGTACTTCCTGCGGCAGCTGAAGAAGTTCAACCTGCCAAAGGCAATGATGGTGCACTTCTACACCTGCATCATCGAGTCCATCCTCACCTCCTCCATCACCGTCTGCTACGCTGCTGCCACTGCCAATGACAAAGGCAGACTGCAGCGTATCATCCGTTCTGCCGAGAAGGTGATTGGCTGCAATCTTCCATCTCTTCAGGACCTGTTCGCCTCTAGGACCCTGAGGCGGGCAGGTAAGATTGTGGCCGATCCCTCCCACCCGGGTCACAAACTCTTTGAGGTTCTTCCCTCCGGCAGGAGGATGCGGTCCATCAGGACCAAAACCTCACGCCACAAAACCAGCTTCTTCCCGGCTGCAGTTGGCCTTATCAACAAGGCCCGGGACCCCCACCTGACCTGGACTCTTATCTCACCCCCACACCCTAAGTCTGTGTTACATTAACACACATTACATTGCACATTGCTCATCCACATTGCACTCCTGTTTTGCTTTTTGCACTCTACTTTCCACTTTTTTTATATTCATTGTTTATATATTTGTATCGTATATATTATGTTTTTTGGTTCTTATGTGTAGTACTTTTCTTATGTGTAGTACTTATTTGTGATTTTATGTTATGTGTAGTACTTATTGTGTTTCTATGTTTTTATGTTTTATGTTTACTGTATGCACCTTCACACCAGAAAAAATTCCAAGTAGGTGTAAACCTACTTGGCAATAAATCCGATTCTGATTCTGATTCTGATTCTGTGTATGAACTGAAAGCTGTCTTTCACTGAATACTGAAGAAATAAAACACACAAAGGCAGATGAACAATGTGATCAAGACGGTCTTTACACTCTGTAAGAATCTAATTTCACAAGGGACTGTTCTGAGGTGGATAAAAGCAGCAAGGATGTATTGAACACCTGACAGCCATAACTGACAGCCATTCTGAATGGGGTGAATATGTGGCGATGTCCTTCAGCTTCAGCTCCTCTTCTTCTCACCCTCATATAAGCTTCTATGCCCTTTAGACAGACAAAACCCTGCATGGCTATGGGAAGAAAACAAGAGACCTAAACATGCTCTTGAAACTATTTGACATGAAGGATATGGCTCTTATGTGCAATTGCCACCTCTCATGGCAGTTGCAACGCCTAGCACAACACCCAGCACAGCACCCAGCACAGTAACCAGCACATCACCCAGCACAGTACCCAGCATATACTGCTGTAGTCTCTCTAACAGAAACCCTCGACCTACACCTAGCCACCCACACCACACTGTCACGCACTAATTGTACCCCATTATCTGTGCTGGTTTTACCCGCAATGTAAATATTTGCCATCATCAACATAGAATAGAAACCTATTACTCTACTTCCCTTTGTAATAGTAACCTACGAGCACACTGTATACCAGGTATACGTGCACAGGAATTTTGAAGGGCCTTTGCTCTGCCCTGGAGAGAAAGGGCAACACGTTCATTTGTGTAACCGCCGCCGCCACGCCCCCTCCCCCTGCGCGCATATTCTGCCTATATCACTTGAAACTGTGAAATTGTCAGGGTCGATCACTAACCGCCGCTGCCACGCCCCCTCCCCCTGCATGCATATTCTGCCAAATCACTTGAAACTGTAAAATTATATATTCAGCGATTTTTTTTTTTATACAATTTAAAAAAAAAGGTTTCTTTCGGAGGGGCAACTTGAGTCGAGGAGGGCAAACGGGCAGTTGCCCGGGCAACCTTAGCCACCTCCTGTGCACGTCCCTGCTGTATACCCACTAAGCCGTTCTACAATACTTGAATACTCTCTCCCCACTTCCTGCTGAAGGTTTCTTCCTTGCCCCTATCACCATTGTGCTTGTTTAAGGGGGGTCCATGCCCTGGGCTCTGTAAAGCGCCGACAGAACATTTTATTGTTTTGCTGCTATATAAATATGGCAATTATGCAAGGTAAAAGGGTTTTGAAAGCCCTGGTTGTCTTGACAAAACATATGAACTGTGGGGAGTCTTCATGAAGGTCCTTCAGTTTTCAGAGGCTAGATTTTGTCTCGCAGGGCTTTGAACAAACTCCCTTGGCACAGTGCTGTCAGTAGAGCCGCTGTGTTGTTGCTTGGCACAGGCGGAGCCGTAACACGCTGAGCGCGTCCTTTATCTGAGGTGGCTAAAGTGCTGCATTCCCATGTTATTTTAATACGGAGTTAGTGCTGCGAATGAAGGCTCCACGTTGACACGGTCACGCTGTTTAGTCTACTGCTGCTGTTGTCAGCCCTCACTGGATCAGCCTGAGAGATAGATGTCCTCCCGCAGCGGAATGGGGGGGGGCCTTATCTCACCAGATAACAACAGGCTCCCCTGGTGTGCTGGCGGTTTACAGGTCACATCGCCTCGCCACCCATACAAACTGTGGTCTGCTAAGCATGTGTGCGACTCATTCAAGGCGCCTCCTTTATGCCGTGTTGGTTTTTGTAAGAGATTCATTCTCCAAACTCTCCTGAGTCGAGTTCTCGGCTGGGGCTGCGGTCGCCTCTGTGGTGTTCCTGGAAAAATGGCTTCGCCGCATCGGACTCAGGGAGGAGGTGAGATGCAGGGGCCAGATTAACATAGCCTTGAGCTAAATCGAAGCTCATGATTATTCCGAAAAAGGGGAGGGATGTCACCGTGAGGGGGACGGGTATCAGGACGGTCCATCTCTCCCGTGTTCATACATAGGAGGTGTCCCATTGAGCCACCTCGCTATCAAGGGGATGCACGCAGCTTCCTGTAAAGGATTTGAAGTCTGATGGGCTGCAGCCCGGAGAAGAAGATTAAGTGTGCATCATCACCGCTCCGTGCCTCCCATTCAGCCGCTTGCCTTCCAAGGCCAAGCATGGAGCCAGAGCAAAATGGTTTAGCCATCATGAAAGCCCACCAGAAGCAGGATGCGGGATCATTTCTCTCATGGTTAAGCATGAGAGGGCCTCATGGCGATTTCATTACATTGGACCGATGCCGTTGTGCCCGTTTCCACGACTGAGCAGGAGACTGAACCAAATAAGAAAAACGAAACCTTCAGAAAACATGCTTAGCTTGACTCAGTGCAAGATGAAAGTTTTTTCTTTTACTTGACTGGCTATAGAAAAACATGCCATTCTTTACCAAATGACTTGGAATTCCCCAGTATACATTCTTAATGAATCTCATAAGGCCTTTTCCATATAAACATATTAAGCCAAACAAACAAGAAAGAAGTTCCAAATGACAGATTACCTTTTTTTTTTAAAGTCATCACAGAAAGAGCATTATCAAAACAATTGATGCATGTCGCTTGCTGTGTCGTCTGATGCAAACACCAGACTGATGAAAGTGCTACGAGAGATCAGCTTCCTCTGAACAAACAGATGTTTTCACCCCTGCCTTCAACGTCTCATTTGATCCTGTTCTTGGAATTACTGAGAGATGAGATTTGGTAGCATACGCAGCATGTCTGCTCAGGAGGGATGTGGTGACGAAACACAATGAGAAGTCTTTTGATGAAACACAGAGCACATATGGCCTGAACTGATTTATGAGGTCAAGTGGAATAAGCCATAAGTCTGGACAATTGAACAGGACCTGTCTGAAGAACAGGGACATATAATAATGATCTAAACTGAACCAGGATGGTGCGCATTTTGCCGACAGTGATTCTGTTCTCTCCGATGTGTTTGTCCTGTAGGGGAGTCTCTGGAAGTTTTATCATGTTAAACAGTGCCCCCTGCAGGTTTCTAGACAAATGTGTCTCAGTCTTTTAAGTGCCTTTCATAACACATATCCAATTAAATATATTTAATATAATTTAATTCAGTATACGAGACTGTGCTTTTTTTGCAAACAAAGAGGCAAAGGAAGAAAAAGAAAACAGTGATTCTAGTTCTCAGCTGTAAAGACATCGCCTGTCTGATCCATGCCCCTGGCATTCATCCATGGGAGACGTTGCACTGACTCTTGAGTCTACTCCCCTCATGGTTATTTCAGCTGGATGATGCTTCTTTCCCCCTGGGGTCTGCCTGACGGTCTCTGCTGTGGTTACATGCTATATTACCAACCTGTACTGTGGAGTGTTTAAGAGGATTCATAGAGACCTGATGTAGTTGAATAGCATAGGTGTGGGGGACAGAGTTGCCATTCACAAGAGAAGGACTGAAAATACAAAACTTTATTGCCAAGTGGGAAGCACTGCTTAGAGAGACACTCATTTATGCTAGTACAGCATAAATGAGCAACATCCTTTAACGTTTACTTCATGCTGCTCAGAATATAGGCTTGGCTTTTACATTCATTTTGTGGTAAAATGACAATACTGTTCAACTAAAGTAGACACATTTAGTGCCTGGAAAGGCTAGTTGTATGGTGAGTCAACTATGCAGGTGGGAAATGATGTGGACGGGATGATGCCACACACTCAACAGGTTTTAGTGGTTTTGGGGTAAACAACTGAGGGAAGATTGTAAACAACATGGCTTTGCATGCTTGCCTGCTGATGCGTCAGCATTCCCTACTGAATATGCAGGTCCTCCAAGCAAAACACATTTTCATCTTAGTATGTAAATTAAAGCACACAGTTGTGACCAACATAGACACTGATGTAGATGACTTTGTTTATAATGTTGATAATTTGACTTTGTTTAATAATTCATATATTAATACTTTTACACACACACACACACATATACATATATACAGTACATATGTACTATATCTGTCTACTACACAAGACAAGATCTCAAATCTGACAGTTATAGTTCAATCTGCTTCTCTGTAGCTGACTAAAATGAATGAAGAGTATGACTGTTTGACCATTGAGTCATCTTGAAGTCACAGATCATAGTTTTATCTGGCTGTTTGCCTGAGATACATTTCAAAAAGTCTCACATTGGTTTTATAGCTAGCAGAATGCAGTAGAGACACTCTCAAGAAATAAGTGCAGTAAAATCTGGAGCAGCAAAAGCACATTAGTGATCACTGGAGAGAAGACAGGAAGCCAAAGGGAGGACACGGTTGACAACAGATCCCCCTCTGGTCGTCAGTCCTTCTCTGTCTCACTCTGTGGATTATTTTAGTCACCGGCTTTGGGGACTGGGAATGGCTTCTCTCTCTAGAGTCCCATGCTCCCCCCCCCCCAGCCAAACAAGCCAAGCCAAGCCAGGCCGCCCACTTACCCAAGCCACCCACTTACCTGCGCCGGACTGCGCTCTTTGATGCTGTGCCCAATCAGAATGCCCCAGGGGGCTTGTGTCCCCACCGCTAGTGAATGTGACAAGAGTGTTCAAGCAGCGCAGGGGTGAGGGGAGGGGGGAGGGGGAGGGCAGTTACAGAAAGAGCGCAGGGCCCTGGGGGGGGGGGGGGGGGGGGGGGGCAGTACCACAGACAACTGTGGAAAGAGGAGGGGGGTGGGGGTGTCAGATCAGGAGCTGTTCTGTCTTAGGTTTTGCATAGGAGACATGTAAAAGATCAGCTAGATCTAAAAATGTTAAAAACAATTCATTTTTTGAAGGTAGATGCAAAGAAACATGCAAAGGAGGTCATAATTGATAAAGTTCATTTGTGGAGACACCTATAGGGAGATGTATACATTATTATAGTGCCATTTCAAAGCTTGCCCCACATATTTCTAAATGCCAATAGATATAATACCTCATTTAGTCCTAATAACTGATAATGGATGAATACAAAGCACAAGCAACATGATCTATGCTCCTTTCGAGCACGTAGGATTTGGAGAGGTCTAAGAAGGGCGCATAGAATGTGGCCTCCAGGACGGAACACACTCAGAAAGAGTGAGCGATAGAGCAGAGTGCACATGGAGGAGGAAGAGAAAGGAGGGGAGAGCCCTGGGTGAGATAGAGAGGGGAAGGAGGGCGGGGGAGAGAGTGAGCATCGAAAGCCATCAGTCTTCCATTATTTATTCAGCAGAGACCTATCTATGAGTCAGAACAGATCCAAATTCGTATCCTGAAGAGCATAAATCATGCCTCCACAGCTCTCTGGTCAGATCTGAGAGTTGTCTGTAAACCAGCTGCCGTAAAAGTTCTCCCCTCGATTTATCTTCTCTCACCTGTCTCTTCTCTCACCTTTTTTTTCTTTGAGAGGATGTAGAATACACCACAAGATTAATTCAACACAAGAGCACGCCTCCACTACTAAGAGAGAGAGAGAGAGAGAGAATGTGTGTGTGTGTGTGTGTGTGCGTGTGTGTGTTTGTGTGTGTGTGTGTGTGTGTGTGTGTGTGTGTGTGTGCGTGCGTGCGTGCGTGCGTGCGTGCGTGCGTGCGTGCTTGTGTGTGTGTGTGTAAAGGAAAAAGAAACAGAGACATTCTGATGGTGGGGGTGAGGGTGGGCTGGGGTGGGGTGAGAGAACTCTTCATAAACCAGGCAGCCACTGACACAAACTCTGTCACTGCGTCGACATTCTCTCCAGGAGGAGAGAGGATGGGATCACCAGAGGCTACAGCATGAGAGAAAACAGACTAAGGAGGTCAAAGGCAGATGGCATTAAACATGAAAAGGCACGACAGCACTGAACTAATGGAATGTTCCACTGACATACTTTGATTCTCATATTGAGCGTTCAAAATTAGTGTGATTTAGTGAACTAGATGGTCATGCAATTACTTGATGAGAATTGCGGAAGAATTCATGTTAAAATTCCAAGAATATTTTTAGATTTTGTACCTAATGCTCTGTGTTGTTTAGACTATATTTTTGTTTTAAAGGTTAGGAAACCCTTCCTATGATTACATTCTTAATGCACAACAGACACGTTTATAATACACCATACGTCATACCTAATGCATTATAGTATTCAGAGTCTTCTATTGACACATGAGTGGTTGCGAATAATGTAAAGTTGATTTATAAGGAACATGTAAAAGACTACATAAGGCAACACTTTTGTACCTGTCAATCACACCTGTTCATTACAATGTTTACATCTTGAACCTTTGCATTCTTACATATTTATGACTTTATACATCTTAAGTGTCCATTACAGGTATTAAATAAAGTGATGTCACAGTCACTTATTCTATATAATGATTACACCATTACACTACAGTAGAAATTATTACTTCTATTTTTATGTAGATTTTATGTTGGTGAAACAGTAATTCAATTATTACTATTAACTAGTTCAACAATACAATGAGCTAATACAGTTGCACTTAAACTTAAAAAAAAAAAAAAAACACTATCATCAAACATGCTATGATAACAGGCCGATGAATTTCCTCTGTCATCATCAGTAGGCTAGTTTCCCATCAATATTCAGTTACAAAAAAATCAACAAATACATAAAATGGGATTGCACAAACAGAGAGATATTCCTTTTTCCTCTTCTCCTAGCCTAAATTGATTTTATGGTCTCTTTTCCTTTTTTACTCTACTGCGAGGTTACACGATCAGTTGATATTATCATCACTTAATAAGCAGTTGATACCCCCTTACAGAAAATTGAGTGATAATAAATGTGTCATAGATTGTGCACTGGTCGAGCGGCACAAATTAACCCTCTGGAGCCTATTCCAATAAGCATATGTTCTGTTTTTGTTGATCAAGAGAAAAACTGCAGTAAAATTACACGCAATTATTTTTGTTCCATTTATTTTATGTTTTGCGCAATATAACAGGTGCTAGTGATGACGTCTTGGAGGGCACAAATCTGACAACCTAAATGTTTCCACACGAGCCAAAATAAGTGCTGGACACAGTTGTCTGGTTCAAGTTACCGCTAGGTTTGAGCATTTTGCTGCCTGTGCGTATGTGGTATAGTGTAAAACCCAAGACATTTAGTGCGTGTTTTGTGTCTATCGCCCTTTTTTTGCTGTAACCGAATGCAATGTAAAGACAGAAGAGTTTTTCTGTCTTTTTAGTTTTTTTAGTTTGATGATTGGTGTAAGCTAAACATGAATAGGCGTGCACTAAAACGTGTTTATTCACAGTTGCCTATCTGGATCGTAGAAGACCACAACGATGTAAGTAAACTGACGAACAAACTAAACTTTTAAGTTTAAGTTGCCATAGAACACCTAGTGGGAAGAGCTGTAATTAAACAGTACTACTTTAGCGAAGTGCACGGTCATGTCACTAGCCAACTAGGTGCCAAACAAACCAACCCAGCTGATACTACCCCACTGCATACCAGCTGATATTCTGCCAACATGCATGATCTTGCTGACGTGAAGTTCAGTTCGAGTATAAATTACAGTTTGTATTCACAGGTTGTGCGTCATATATATCGTGCTATTGGGTCAAGGCACCTTCCAATGAAAAATATAAAAATGGTTCACCTGGATTCGCACCCAGACCTTTTAATTGCTGTAAACATGCCAGCGGATACTGTGTTCGACAAAGAAACCTTTTTGAGGTGAGGCTTTGAAATTCTGTATTATGTTAGGCTGCTTGAGAAGTTTGCACCTCTGAACACTCAATGCAGGCTCTTTTTTCTCAATGTCAGTCATAGCACTGTGTAACTGCATTTGGGAAAACAACAAAGAAACGTGTTTGTCTAATTCATGTGTAAATTGTGTGCTTCACAGCTCAAATATAGGTTATAAACGTTTTATTTTGTCTGCTTGATTTAGCATGTTTGAATTGCATTGACTATGCTTACAGTCAGACTGTTCTCACTTTAAATATTACATTACAGTGAGCTGAGTATTGAAAACTGGATCATGCCAATGGTGTATGCTGGACACATATCTCATGTTGCCTGGCTACATCCATATTGGGCCCAGCAGATCAAAGAAGGGGAGCATTCTATGTTTGTAGGACGAGACTCATCCACAACTACAATCAGGTCAGTACATCTGAACCATTTCAACACAAGCCACAGTAATAGGTTATAGAATAGCTCTGTATACCTGAGTTGTCTCGTAAAGCCTACTTGATTTGTGAATACAGTAGATAATGATTTTCAGTCAATTCATTCTTTCTATAGGTGTTCTATTGATAGATAGATGGATACTATATTTATCCCAAGGGAAATTTAGGACATCCAGTAGCCAGTCCTTATACAACTCAATAACACACATACACAAATCACATACACATAGGGAGAACATGATCAAAATGAGTATTGTATAGTTTCTATAGTTTTTATGTTTAGTTAGTTGATGTTTTATACCATATTACATTGTGGAGATGTGTTCAAACTCAGGCATGGAGCTAACTTAGCCTCCTGTACACCTAACAGAGTTACAAGCACAGATGACTACTTCCTCAGTGATGCCCTGTATGTCCCTCATGGTCAACTGGAAAACCCCAAGCCTCTCCACCTGAGTGTCATCAGAGTGGACCCTGTTCCGGACCCTCCTTGTAATCATGACGATGCCACAGGAAAAACTTCTGCCAAACAATTAAAAACAGAGGTCAATGGTGCAAATGAAGCTTCAAACATCGACGACAAGAATATCTGTAACTCATCAAATCCACTGGGGGGCAGTGTTGTCCCTGAAAACAAAGCCGATACACCAGAGCAAAGTTGTGAGCCCATTGATGGCTCAACAGACAAAGTGGTGAAAAGTCTCCTGTCAGTGATTGGGCAGTCTGATTCATATATCCTCGACATTGACCTTGACTTTTTCTCATGCAAGAATCCGTTCAAGGAGCTGTACACTCAGGTAAACAGCTGGCCTGCATGAATTAAGATCCTATATCTATTGCAATTGCAACTGCAAAATTCACATCTTAAAAAAAGATAAATCTACTGACTGGTTTCCATGTTTAGAATGAAATGTTGCAGAGGTGGCCTGAGCATAGGCTACAGTGAATGCCCTGTATTGTACATTTAACATTGTGGCCTTTTCTCAAATATAACTGTCGCCTAACAGTCTGTGAGTTGAAGTTTAACTGGTGTCATTATACATAATGGCAGCCACCAGTCTCTCATAGTAGCAAAGTTGTTTGCCTAATTCAGCAATTGATCCTACTGCCAGCTGATGGATCATTTGTGTGAAAGGAGTGCTGAGGTCTGCACTCTGTGATAAGAATTTGATTCGTGTTTTTGCTGAGCATATGCGAGAGTGGCTAGCCCTTTATCTTGACACATTGGTTTCTTGCCAGAACGTTTCCATATATATGACACTGGAGTTTCACACCTGAAATGTCAAACTCACATCAAGGGTATATCCAGTCACGTGCAAACCTAAGTAGGTAAATGCTAAATCGGTACAGCAGTGACGCATCTGTATTCAAACATGGTGATCTATAGGTCACTAAAGATCTATAATATAGATGTTTTATAGATCAGTGACTCATGTGTCCCATTATGGTTGTATGTGTCCGTTCTACAGTGTAACTAGTATGTTAATCAACATCACCCAAATACTAGGCTGTAGAGAGTTGGTTGATCTGTTGCAGTTAGCGTCCTCTTACATGGATGTTGTGTCTCATTAATCACACTAAAAGATAAGCTGATAAAAGCAGATGTCATATATTTTATAGTGTCAGGAACTAGGCACAGGAACAAAAGGCCGCCTTTTAGAAACAGATAAGAGGGTTGAAAAATTGCCGTAAACATTCATTAAAATGCATTGTGGTTCAGGGAACTATACAAACTGTTAAAAAAGGTTTAGGAAGTAATATAAAATTCTAGGCAAGGGTAAAGCTCTTTATTTATTTCCGGTATTGGGACTCTAAAGTCAAAATCCCATTCAATTGTGAGTTCCCTGAAGAGGTCACCCTCTAGTAAACAGAGTTCTGACAGGCATGTCTGATTTGGCTACACCATACTGGCATTGCATTCATTCTATATTAAGTCTGTATGCAAACTGAATGTAATTGCTTACACTGATGAGATGACCCTAACTTGCTCTAGGGAAACAAAGTGACGAAGCACACTGATCCAGATATATTGGTCAGGAACAGTCATATCTTGCTTTTGTCAATTCCTCTAGCAGTGTGAGAACACTAACGTGAGACTAGTGTAACAGGTGCAGGTGATGACGTCCCAGAGGGTATGAATCTGACAACTTAAATGTTTTCCACACAAGCCAAAATAAGTGATTGAGGCAGTAGTTCTGGTTCAAGTTACAGCTAGGTTTGAGCATTTTACTGTCTATGCGTCTGTTGTATAGTGTTAAACTCAGGAGAATTAATACCTGTTTTGTTTCTCTAGAAGCCAAACATGTGAGTACACGTATGTAAGACTAGTAGTTGCTGGATTAGGGTGATCAAGCCTGCTTTTCAACAGGGTGATAATTGCACAAACAGATAGTCTCAGCCAAGTCTGTCAACTAAATATTTCATTGTTGAAATGAGATGGGATATTTATGAAGGCTGCCTAGATGAACACAACTATAATTGGGAAATTCTGCTTCAGTGCATTTGATTATATTCATTTGACCAGCACTAAAACATTGAAATACTGATTGTGTGTTTTCGAATATTCAGTTTTCTTCACCTCAATGGAGATGTTCTTACATTTGTGTTTTCTAAAATGTTTTTTTTTTTTATTTCTGACCAGTTATCTAATAGAACATTCACAACATTGTTTGTTTTGATACTGTCCCAGTTAAAAGTTAAGGAGTCCTGTTTTTATATATTTTATTCTTCACAGGAAGAGTATGTTCTTCTTCAGGAGCTGTTTGGGTTCAGAAAATGCGATGAGGATCGGAATGAGGTAAAATGAGTTCAAGTGCTTCTTGTGAAAAAATGTCAAAGGATTTTGTTAGATATCTTCTTAATAGTAGACCAATGATTTATACATCATCTTGTAAGAGAACTGGGAGTGGCTGAAGGTTTCTGCTTGTTCGTCTTTCTGCGCTTACTGTTCGTCTTCCACTTCTGTACTTTCCTACATCTGGTATAATAAATAATCACATGGACAATAGTGTTTAACAGACAAATAGAGGGGGTTGTCACCTAAAGACGGGGTTTGTTTCCTCCAGAGGGGGGTTACCAAATTGCTATTAGCTGCTAATAATTACAATAATGGTGGGTTAGCTGGTTGTTGTTATTGTAAACATACCCCTCTAACGCAAAACGAGAACTCTGTCCTTCCTATTGTTCTTCTGATCACGCTTGCAGAGTTTATTCTGTGAGGATGACAGGCTGATTGTACATTACAACTGGTGTCCAATTTAGCTAGTTGGGAATGGAAAAACTGAGTCTAGAATGTCAAACAGTATAAAATATATAGTTTCTTTGTAGCTGGGATTGTTTTGAATTGTTTGCTTCGTATGGGTCATCAG
Source organism: Clupea harengus (assembly GCF_900700415.2). Taxonomy (NCBI): domain Eukaryota; kingdom Metazoa; phylum Chordata; class Actinopteri; order Clupeiformes; family Clupeidae; genus Clupea; species Clupea harengus. Next base: position 9,352,356 of record NC_045176.1, read on the forward strand.
GTGTCTCTTCCTTCCCCAGGAGGAGCTGCGTGATTGTGTGGACAGACGCACTCATCAGCTGGAGGATCTGGAGGCCGCCTTTGCTGACCTGCTGGAGGATGACGGCCGGGAGACGGTGGAGCGCTGGGCTGCTAACCCCGGGTAAACATGGCCTTGCTCGCCCTCAAATAAACAAGCCCAAGACCTGTCTGACATGCGCATCACTCCAACATGTCATGTCTCATCACGTACTGAAAATCCAAAACAGACCAGTCAGAAACCTGAAGCAAGATGTGACTTATTGTTTTTATTTATAAAATAGATAATAAATCATAGAATAAATGATAATATTAAATTGTTATCGTTATTATTATCCTCTAAACGGCCATAGTATGCTTCCCTTGATTGGGTTTGTATGACATTTACATGGCGTATGATAGATACATCCATGTTCCCAAACCCAAAACCAGAGCCTTGGAATAAGGTGGAGATTTTAGGCTATGAAGCATTAAACTCCAGTTTCATGGAAAATGCATAGACCTTTCTCAGGAAAAGGGGTCTATGGCTCACGTCCCCTATTGTATTGTATGTTGTGTCCTCCATTGTATTTGCGTACTTTTTTTTGGCCTTGATGTGTGCCATAAGGAAGCGTGTGTCTTGTTGTGTCTTGTTTCAGAATGGGCCCTTTAGTCCAACTTGTAAGTAGCCTGAAGAACAGAACGGCGTCGCCCGACTATGAAATGGTGATTACCGCTGTTGACTAGAATTATAACTTCTGCCTCATCCCCAGTTTGGTAATTGCTCATTCTTCTCCTTCTGCCTCCGTCTGCCCTCCACACCTTCTCAGTGATGCTGTTTTGAATCTCCCACAGGTCCACCAGGCCGGGCTGACCTGTGACTTCTCAGAGCTTCCCCACCACGTCAGCAGTGAGGGAGAAATCCAGCAGCTGCTGCTTGCAGTGGAGCGCTTTCTGAAGGCCCTGCCCAGGCCCACTATCGTCACCATGTCCAGGTGCACAGACTTACCCATACTGATATGCTGGGTGTTTATTTTGGCTTTTATTTACAGTGAAAACATGGTGTATTAATATTCGTTGATTCGTTACAACGATAATACAAGAAAACAAGTTAACACAGAATAGAAATAATCATGGTATCTTAGTACATGTTGACATGTGAATACCTGTGAATACAGGTATTGATTCATTTCTACCTACATGTAGTGTTATATAGTGTTATATGTCTTCGCATTAGTAAATGATGCTGGTTTTCATGGTTCAGACGAGGCCTGTCTCTGTGCAGTGGAGCAGATGGATGCCCTTTCATTAGCTCAGTAACCGCACAGTGCAGGACCTCAGATCTCCTTTAGAAATGAGCCCAAGACTGGCACTGAGCTTCTTTCAATTCAACACTCAGTGTGTTGAAAGCTTTCCATTATGTGGGTGGATGTGTTCTATATATAGAGTATATATTAAAACTGCACTTTCAATCAGCCCCTAACTTCTTCCAATTTCAGGTCCAGTTTGGACGAGTACTGCCCCGTAGACCAAGTGGACTCCATACAGAGCCGCATGTTGGATATCCTGGAGAAGCTGTACGGCTCACTTGCTGTGTGTAAAGACTATGAGTCAGAGGCGGCTGGCAGCTCATCACAAACCACTTGAGAGGAAGGCACATTTTTCGCTTGGTTCTGGAGTGTAGGTTTTCTTAAGTCCCCTGTTTTTTCTGTTTGTTTTTTCTTTGCTTGCTTTCAGAGCCCCAGAGTTTCCATAAAGATGATTGATGCTTGATACATGAGCTTGACCCACACATGCTCTTTTTATGAAACCGATTCTCGTGACTATCCATCATGGTTAAGAGTTTGCATAGATGTATTTGGATGGCAGTGTACACAGGTTAATCTCATTGTGTAACTTATTTTTGTGATGGTAGGTAACAGTCATTTTTATGTAAATCATCTGTAAGCGATGTGAATTAATACGGTCAATACAGCCCGTACCATCAGCTAAACAGGCAGGAGCGCTGGTTGTTCTTTTGGAAACACTGACAGTAAGGATGGCTTTGTTTCATAAGCCTCTTAAAAAAACGTACCAACGGAATTGGGGATTGAAGATAAGCGAAGGGAGTCTGAATGCCTTCTGCATAATAACATGTAAATTAACTCACAATGTTAACTGCTTGAGTTGCATAAACCTGCTGTTTCTCTCAATTGGGTAGCTGTCTGTTGGAAACCAGTGCAGTGTTCCTGTGCACTCAGCCAAAGCCTCAGTCACTCCATCACTGTCATCAGGCCATCATGAGGCAGCCAATTCACTCTACCCCAGGAGCTCACCACTTAGACTGTAAGGGCCTCATTAAGGCCAGTCATTTGAAGCAGTTAGAGACTATTTCAAAACCTGTTTCCTTTTTGTTCAGTAGTTCAATATATGGCTAATATGATTTAATGAAATGGTTTTGTCTTCCTTTTTTCAAGTGTACAGCTATTTTTACCACCAGTTTTTCCATTTGTTGCCTAGCAATGCCATGTCACATCTTAAGTGTCTACTGGTGGCACCACAGGAGACATATTTGCAACAGACAACTAAGTTCTGGTTCTGGTTGAACATAGTTTTCTGGTTTCAGTCCATTCCGTTTTAGAATTTTAACATTCATTAATCTTTGATAACACTTCAAAAATATTGCAGTTTGTAACATTCCATGGGTTTCAGTTTGTTGAAGACTTTTTCTGGTGCGCGAGAGAGGCATGAGACCTTTGCCTTCACGATGCTTTGTTTTAAATGTGCAACATTAATTATATGATATAAGTGCTCCAGTGTGGGGGTACGGTCCTTTAATTTGTCTAAATTAGTGAGAATGAACTGGAGGCTGCAGATAAAGCACAGGAGCACTCTGTTCTCAAGCTCAGTAATTGATCCACGGTATTCACATCTCCTCACTACCGACCAGACTTATTAATCACAGTCACAGGATAACTTACAGAAATGGCTTATCCATATTCGGAATCTCAAATGCCACTTTGACAGCAAACAATACATTTCAGAAGAGCACAGAGGATTTTGCTGCCAATGAACAGACACAATCTGGCATCAACAGTTGGCATAAAGTGGTGCACGCACTGCAGGGTTGCAGAATTAGCCTGTATACAACAAGGGAGTGAGTGGAATCTCAAGAACATCCTAAAATAGCTCTGCCGCTATCTCAGAGAACTGATCCTTCGCTATTTGAAATAATAATGTCAGTATCGAGGGCTTGCGCTGCTATGAACCTTTATATTTTTGGAGTCATGTCTCTCAGGAGGAGTAGATGAGTATCAATATATATAACAACCCTGTGTGTGTGTGTTCATGTTGCACAACTGGAACATACTGTGTCTACTTAATTGGTAATATTTAAGCTGTTACATGTTTCCCGGGGGAGCCACGGGCAATACAACTATTGACGTACATTGACATTAGCCCAATCAAGCGGACGACCACTGCAAGGTGCCTCTGTGGGTCCTTTATGTAACAGGGTCTGCTAAATACCTGACCTGTACATACACCTAGAGAGAGAGAGAGAGAGAGTGAATGTAGGATGACGAGGTCCCTTGTCAACAGAGTTGCATCTGACCGATCATGTTTGCCATGCATTTCAACTAGGATTGCACGCAGATCCCATGTCACACAATTATGTGGTTGGCATAACATCGGTGGAGGTTATATGATATATCAAATATTACAGCAGACACTGACAGTGTTGTCACCAAAGACATGGCATACTACAGAGCAGGATGCATCCCATGTTAATTATTGCCTGGCTAAGGTGAAGAGTTGAATCCCTTCCATCAGGTATAGTAAAAAAAAAAAAAGGACATCCTAAGATGTAAATGTGGGAGATTCCACATGGAATGACCCCGCTGACCTCATGTGGAGGTGATTTAGGGACAATCAATGGCCATCCGTGGTAGAGTAAACATCTGAGATTGCTGCACGCCGCCCAGTTTGGCCTATGATCCCAAAAAGGGTAGGTGGCGGGCCAGTGCATCTCTCCAGCTCGGGACTGGGAGCACAGAGCAGCCCTTCACCACTACAGTCTACTGTGCCTGGGCATAATGTGTGTCATCTGCGGCTGACGACTGTAGCCTTGGCAGAGAGCCCTTGCCCAGCCTTGAAACAAGTCTGGAGACCCCCGGAGTGGGAGAAAGGAGGAGGAAAGGAGGAAATGTCCTTCACATTTGTGTTGGCTTGTTACATTTGTACACAATTCCATTCCATTGGGTGTCAGGCTTTGGTATGCATATTTATGTTTTTTTATTTAGGTTTGTGCATGAAAATGTTTGCAACGTTTTCCAATGTGCCCTGCAGAGTCAAATGTGTGAACACCTTTAAACATGCTGTTCGCTGAGACCTGTGGAAGTGTGAGGGTTTTGGTGTCATTTTTGAGCTTCAGTAATGTAAACACTTTATATTGCTACTACGGTGCACAGAACAATCTGCATTTGTGAATCTGGTCAGAACTCCCATTGTATAACATCTCAAAGTGGGGTGTGAAAAGATGCATGGATTTTGAATCGACACAAAATCCTCAGGTTGTTTATGGAAAATAGGAGAAAGGCAATGTCATTGTCAAGTCCTCTCAGTGAGGCATCCTGTCTCAGGCACCGACACATGTCCTCTATAAATGTTTTGTAATGTCTTGAGCTGCCTATTAGTGACGCCGTGCAGAGGAAATTGGTTCAGTAAACTCTGTTATCATCCATAGCAACAGGTCACCAGAGGTAGCTTGCACCCCTGTTGTGTATCTAAGAATCAATGAAGGACATCCATTTCTGAGAGCCACAGCAAGAACAGAGACATGGATGGTATAATTTGTGTCAAGGGTGCTCTGGGAAGGAACATTTAATTAAATGTTTCATGTGTCGTGTGGCTTTATACGATTAATGCAGTTTTGGTTGCATAATGAAACACATCTATGCTATTCTTCCTATTCAGTGTCCATGGTAGTCCAGTTTGTCTTTGGCGGATATCCTTAAAATTATCTTAGTGTTACTGTTTTGTAATCTGTATTGTAATCTGTACATACAATTAAGTACGTTTTAGATTTGTTCACAGTATAGTAAAATGCTGAGGAAGCTGTGACATTGTCACTTTTACATTCCTTCATGTAAAACGAAGAAGACAAAAGCAATACTTTGTGGAAAGAGCACGTTTTCACAGCTGGGTTGTCTATTCAATTTGTTGGAGTAAGTTGAGAACAGCTAGGTCAGAGAGAGGAGATTGATTGAAGCTGGAACAGGAAGGGCAGCTGAGCTTGAAAATGCCTGCAGAAATGTGTACGAAACAGGGATACCATGACAGAGGTGATCAGTAGCAAACTGTGTTGAAATCACCTATGGTTATACCCATGGTTGTGTGACAAAAAAAGAAATGTATATGTTCAAAGATGAGATACCCAACAGAGGAGAAAAATGGCATTAAATGAAAAGGTACCTCAGACATAAAACATAAACATTTGGAATTAATCAGCTATAAAATATCCAGCATATAAAAATATTTACATCTTTGACACTGTCAGGCATTTAGTTCCACTGTTTGAATGAATGTCTTTATACATTATTAACCTGTTTAGAATAAGTTGCATAAAGTAGCAATGATATAGAACTATCATATAACAAGAAAACATCAATGTGACACTAACAAACATAGCTTAACAGGTTAACTGATTGCAGAATTAATGATAATAATTATAATACATTTAATTACTGTGTATTTGTATCAACGACTACCAAACTTTCAGCTATAGCATTGATTGGATAAGAGTTCATGACACCTGTATCCCATTATCACCATGAGCTTTCAACATTCTACTTGCCATGTTTATCAATGCCAATATTATTAGTTTTAAAACAATATGTTGCTGGACTGATGATTATCAGATACAGAGGCTCCACAGTGTCCTTTAGGCTGCTGAAGAAACACTGTAATTTAAAACATAAACAAAAAAAACACGCCATTGTCATTTTTGTGCTCAGAACATTTATTAGATGATAGTATATGATCTACATGTTCACATGATGCATGTTAATATAACAGTGGAAATATATCTGTTTACAGCTTAACAGTGCTAAACATTTGTAGCAGTCGAAATTGCAGGTAGTGCACACTATATATCTTTGTATTCATCCCAAAAGAAAGAATATATCAACATTCTGAGGGAATGGAAAATTCTTCAGTACAAAATACTTTCTTTTTTTCTTGATGTAATTGTGGCCCACATAAGCCTTATTCTTACTGCTCACAAATAGAGAGGAAGGTGGTCCAGGAGCAGAAGATCTCCTTGAAGGTCTTCCTCATCTCCTGACTGCGCAAGGCGTAGATGAGCGGGTCGATGACAGAGTTGCACATGATGAGGATGAGGTACATGTTGAAGTGCGACATGAAGCACACGCAGTAGGGGTTCCTCGGGCAGGAGATCATGAGGATGAGGTGCAGGAAGAAGGGTGCCCAACAGACCACAAACACCCCCAGGAGGATGGTGAGCGTCACGGCTCCCTTCATGTTGGCGGCCTGCCGGATGGGGCGACCGGTGCCGCCGTGGCCGGCGACGGGCAGAGCGGCAATGCGCTTGAGGTGCAGCCGTGCCAGCAGGAACATGTGGACGTACAAGGAGGCCATCAGCGCCAGCATGGCGAAGAACATCCCAATAAGGAGGATGAGGACGGCCATGCTCTCCGAGTAGACGATGAAGAGGATGCCGGAGGCAGTGCAGAAGGCCCAGATGCAAGACACCGTGGCCATGGCCCGCCTGCGCGTCATGATGGTGTGGTAGCGCAGGGCGTAGAAGATGGTGACGTAGCGGTCCACGGCCACGGCCAGCAGACTCCAGATCGAGGCCAAGAGAGAGGCGCAGATCATGGAGTCGAACAGGTTGTCCATGCTCTCCACGAGGCTGCCACGGATACGCAGGCCTCCACCGGTGAGGAGCGCCATGGCGACGGTCTCCGTGGCGTTGGAGACGCTGACGAGCATGTCTGCCACGGCCAGGCTGCAGATGAAGAAGTACATGGGCGAGTGCAGGTTGCGGTTCTTCACCACTGCTGCCACCACCAGAACGTTCTCCACAAGGCTGAGGATGCCTAGCATGAGGAAGACCTCGGTGGAGACCAGTAACTGCTTGTAGCATCCTGAGGAGCCGGCGCCTTCACCCTGCACCTCTGAACCTCCAACAGCTCCACTCAAGCTGAGGTTTTTGTGTTGGTGTGGAAGAGGATGATGACTACTGAGATGGTGATGGTGATGGTGGAGTAGCCTTTGCACGCGAGACACATTCATTTTCGCTGGTTAAGATGCAGTTATTTTTCTAAGAGAGTCCTCTTCTGTGCACCATCATCCAGCATTCCATCCACATGAGTCAGCCGTGGTAGTCAGAAGGTAACGCGCGAGAGGAGAGAAGTCCCCCAAGAGAGGCGGTCAGCGAGGGAACACACTTGTGCAGAGGAGCGGAGCGAAATTCCAAGTCGGTTGGCAGAGCGTCGTGTCATCGTGTCGTTGTCCTATAGGTTTCAGACGCACATATCCTCACGGCAGTAGTCCTCCAAAGGATCGGTGTGGCACGGGGCGTGAGATAAATATAGAGGGAGACAGATGGAGGCACAGGAGAAAACAAAACATGAGATGGTGGAAACATCCGAATCAAGGTGGCGCAAAAAGAACGAGCAAGAAGGAGTGGAAAGAAATAAGAGCTCTTTTAGAGTGCTCTTTAAAAAACACGGACTTGGAGGAATAAATGAAAGGAGGGAAAGTAGAGGGGAGTATGTCGCATGCAGCCGGGCTCAGTCACACACAGCCTGTGCGGCAGCTGAGAGAGATCCACACTTTCTCTCTGCACTGCCTAGACATCACAACAGACTCCTCCTCTGGCTGACTCTAGCCAATAATGGCACTCTCGCTGGTCTGAAGTCAGAGGGTAATTGAGGGATTTTTGATTGCTGCCATCAGCACCCCTTTGATGATATACTGTGCCCTCTCCATTGAAAGTTCATGTTTTCACTGATAAGAATCTGAACCTGTCATACCTGGGGTTTTTTCCGTTGGCATGACAGTGGGTATCTTACTACCTAATAACTGGAATGATGCTAGCCACTATGCCTCGGGGAGATTATTCTTGGATGGTTTGGATGCGTGGGCCATACATAAAGATCCCTCTCTGGTCGGGATCAAACTGAGCAATGCCCTTCACCTGGGACTTTGATCACCGCTCCTTCCCCCTTGTGTTTAGCTTGATTTACGAGACGTGGCAGAAAAAATTGTGAATCAATACCTGTTATCGTGTGGGGGGGGCGGGTTTGTTTAAAATCCAAACTCTCGACTCCCTGTGCCAGGGTTGTAAACACATCAAAATAACTGATACTGGATCATATCATGAGAAGTAGGGATGCACCGATACCACTTTTTTACAAACCGATACGAGTACGAGTATTTTTATTTGTGTACTTGCCGATACCAAGTACCGATACCGATACTTCTTAGATTTGTTCTCCATGAAAGTGCAATTAATTTGGAGGCAGATTTTATTTTATCCTCTGCAGATTATGTCAAGCCTATAGTACAAAATTAACAGAAGGCTATCCCAAGCCAAAAATAAACAGCTTTCTGGTTTTAACACACAAAAAAAGCCTTCAAACAGACAATATCATCACATTAGACAAAATGCAAATATAACCAGATAAAGGCAATTCAATTTGCTGCATAGTTAACAACACAGTCTGCTTAACAAAAAGTGAACAGAACTATTACTGGATTAGCACAAGAGCACATTTCAGTTACAAAAGGATCAGAAGAATCTCCTGCTCAAGTACACAAACAATCACTTAACCTATGTGGCACAGTCTTTCTCTCTACCTCTCTCTCTCTGTGTGTGCGCGTGCGTTTTTTTCTGTTGCAAGACGTCAGTTAAGATTGGTTGCTTCGGTCTTGCGCCACTAGCATCAGTGAACTCTGTGTACATAGCACTATGGTGTGTCTTCAGATGTTTAATCAAATTGCTTGTGTTAAACAAAGTACTTTCCTTTCCGCCCCTCGACACCGTAGCAGTGCAGATCTTACACTGTGCCTTACTCCTGTCGTCGTCATTTATCTTAAAATGAGCCCAAATCGCCGTTAAGGCAGCACAACGGAATTGCTAATCGCTAACGAGATGCTAGCAGCTAAATTTCGCGAAACCTGTATACTGAAATACTTTGACACTATGACAAACTTTCCTAACAGTCAAACATCAAGCAAATGCAACAGAAGACGGCAAATAAGCTATTTACTAGTCTGGCAGAGAGTGGTAGGACAGGTAGGACAATAAATCACATTTTGTGTCAGCATAGCCCGGCCAGTTTGATGCAGTGAAGTACTGATGAGTGGTATCGGTGCTTGGTATCGGCCATTCAAAAACGAGTACGAGTACGAGTATTTTAACGAAGTATCGGCACCGATACCGATACTGGTATCGGTATCGGTGCATCCCTAATGAGAAGCGAGAAGAAGTGACTGGATTTAATTAAATGTAAGTCTCAACTTGTACTGATTCAGGCTCTTTGTTTGAAACTGCACAATTTAATAAGTAGAAATCCTTCAGTCAGTTTTCAGGAGCATGCTGAGACTTGAAATCAAAGCCACAGTGTCACTTCAAAGTGTTCCAGTTCACTAGCTCTTTTAGAGTGCTCTTTTAAAAAAATTGAAAGTTCATGTTTTCACTGAATGGAATCTGAACCTGTCATACCTGTTTTTTTTTTCAGTTGGCATGACAGTGGGTATCTTACTACCTAATAACTGGAATGATGCTAACCACTATGCCTGGGAGAGATTCTTTTTGGATGGTTTGGATGCGTGGACCATACATAAAGATCCCTCTCTGGTCGGGATCAAACTGAGCAATGCCCTTCACCTGGGACTTTGATCACCGCTCCTTCCCCCTTGTGTTTAGCTTGATTTACGAGACGTGGCAGAAAAAATTGTGAATCAATACCTGTTTTCGTGGGGGGGACGGGGACATCCATCTTCCAAGGTCTAGACCAGTGGTTCCCAAACTTTTTACAGTCCCGTACCCCTTCAGACATTTAATCTCCAGCTGCGCACTTTAATTCCGTTTTAATCCGTTTCGGCTCATTTTGTTCACCCAGAGGTTGATTGATGGCTTAAAATGAGTGAATAATATGTGCCACAAGTGACCCAAACCTTCTAAGGTTGTTGTTTGCCAGCCATCAACAGAACAGAAGACTAAAAAAACATTATTTGCGATTGGGAAGACGAGCGAATTAATTTGACAGACTACGGAGGTCTGTGTTGAATAGGGGGGCGTGGCCGGAGCGGAGTTCAGCACAGACGTGACATTTTCTCAGTGGTTTTGTTTTCTAATTAATGCTTGTTCATCGTTGCGATCGTTGTTGTGTTTATAAGAAAGAAATACAGCCTTGCAGGACAAAATACAGGGGAATTTGGGCGATTTTGATGCACAAAAATGATGTTTCTGATGTTCTGTTTCAAACGGTACATTCTGCGAATTGCGTCCGTTTTCTGTTATCGCGGACATTTTCTCCCCGCGTACCCCTGAACCACTTCGCGTACCCCAGTTTGGGAACCGATGCGCGTACCCCCAGGGGTACGCAAAGTGGTTCAGGGGGTACGCCAGGAGAAAATTTGATTTGCGTTTTCAAAGTGAAAAAGCCCATTACATTTTGAAACTGAGCTATTACAGAGCTGCCAACTCACACGGTTTCGCCGTGTGACAAACGCTTTTGCATGTTTTCACACGCACTCACGCCACACATCCAATTTCTCACACCCAAAAAAAAAAATCTGATTTTGGGCCGAGGTGCGTTCGTTCCTTTTCAAACTCCCCGAGGGTAGCTGGCGCTAAGGAGCGCATCTGCAACCCTATTCGCTGCATATACATATTTACCTTATTTATTAAGAAGTCCCGAAGTTAGCGACAGAAGAAGAGTTACAAAGAGAGACAAACGCGGTAGAAACTCGGGAAGAGAATACATCGCTGAAGAAAATCTTCATCTCCAAACTGAGCAGAGACTAGATATGTTAATGACATGTGGTTCAATTAAGTACTCACTCTCTTAAACTTTAAATCTTTAAAGAAATGATTCGTTTGTGTTTGTGCGTGTGAACTTGATTTTGTGTGGTGAATGTAAACTCAGCTGTTATCTGCAGGGATCTAATACTAGTTTTGTAAATGTCTGTCATAGATGGTGAAATTCGTATGCAAGCTATGTTCCAAATGTATGGTTCCAGCAGCTCTGCAAGGCTATGAGTGTAGTGTTTGGCTATTATTATGATCATACACTGTGATATGTGATAGATAAAATGTGATATTTAGCCTTGTACCTAGCCTTTTGCCACTTTGGTTTGTGGTAGTCTTTCCAACAGTGAGCTTCTGGTTGGATTGCTTGCCCTATGTGTCAAGCTGATATTGCTGCATCAGTATGTTAAACCATTTATGTTAACCTGATATGCTGTATCTGTACAGGGAAAAAGTTGAACATTGGGTTCACAACCAGGGCTAAACTTAACAGATATCTTGATGAGGGTGACATCACACCACGGCAGGTGGATTCATTCCATGAAGCTGTGTTGATTTTCCTAACAAGTGCTGTGGGCCATGCACTTAAGAAGCTGCCAATGAAAGAGCCACTGATCAAACGCGCAGAATTTGTAGATGTGCGGCAGAGGGCTGAAAGTGGCATTGAAGATGTCCTGTACTTTGTTGAAAGGTTAGTTTTTTTCTTTAATTATTGTCTATCATCTTAGCTAAAATGCTTATGATGAGGTCTGTTCACTCCTAAACTGCACATGAGTTATTCTTATATGGCTTTTCCTCAAAGATGTGTATGAACTGCTGCTGGTTGATGACAATATACCTATAACTTAACAGCCTGTAACTCTACTTTCATAAATAGGTTTCCCCATCTCCTCCTATACCATGGGCCAGGGGAGCATGACCACCTGGGTGAGGAGTTTCTGAATTATCAGACCATGCCAACAACCTCCCTTCAGGACAAAACTGAGATGGAAAGATTCTGGGCTGGAATGGCAACACAGAAACACAAGGTATACATTTTTTTGGTCTTTCTTTTTGGCAGGTGTGGCTTGGCTACATATGTTGCTTTTATTGATGCATGCATATATTGTGTCATACATGATGCAAACTATGCATGTTGTATCTGAACTTTGTTACAGTATACTTACAGTATTAATCAAAACAAAATATGGTATGTTTTTCCATTTTGTTCTTGGTTCATTTTCCATAAGTGACAGGAGCCAAAGAATTTGAGAGGCTTGCTGCCGTCGCCAAGCTGGTCCTGGTGTTGCCCCATTCGAATGCAGATGCTGAGAGGGTGTTTTCAGTTGTGGGACTGAACAAAACTAAGACCAGAAATAGACTGGCATTGGATGGCACCCTGTCCTCAATAATGGCCATAAAGATGGTCGACCTGGAGCCCTGTTTCAGATTGGAGCCCCCCTCGGAGGTCGTCAAGGCCTCCAAGAAGGCCACAGGCCAGTACAACCTTGCCCACAGATTTTAGAAAATGACTAACCAGCTTCTGATCTGCATCTGATACCTCATTTTTAGTTATTTTTGTCATGTGTTGATCCATTGTATTGCTTAAAAAGGCTACTGTTTAAGCACTTTATTTGTTGCACTTTTTTGTTTGATGGAACGTGTGGTGGGAGGCTTTGAATAATGAAAAATATTTCTCCCTAACTAATCTTGTGTAATTTTTTGCTGAACATAAATCATTAAGTGCTCTTAAGAATACAATTATTAACAATCTAGGTTAGGTTTCAGTTAAGAATTAGTTGAATACCATTGTAATCAAAATGTCAAGCAACCTACCTTGGTCAAATCTTAAACACAGGTCTATTTTTAGGCTACATTGTGGCTATATTGTGGTACATAGACAGTCATTGAGGCACAACAATAGTTTTCTGGTTGAATGTTCAGCTCAAGTCTTGAAGGCCCCACAAGTCATGTTTAGATGAACATGAATCAGAATAAGTTCAGGTATTGCACATCTTTAGCATACCACCCAAAAATCCACTAGAATGCAGGAAATAACATCTACTTAAACCAAAATGTCCTGGGGGTGGACCTTCAGCTATGTCTTTGCTGTCCATCTCCAGTAGGCCGCCCCTATCAACGAGTTTGGGCCCCACAAACCACCAGAATGCAGGGCACAACATGGGTACAACGCCAAATTTATTCCAATTCCCTGATATTTGAGCCACCAACGTGTGTGGCTGCGTTCGCTGCAACATTTTGGTCACCCCCGACAGAATCTCACTCCAAGGTTTTTTGAAAAGTTGGCAGATCTGGTACTGGTTCATCTACTTGGCCACATGTGTTATATGTGCAAAAGTAGCCTACTCTCACAACTCGATGAAACCTTCACTTTTGCGCAGACATTTAGAAATGAAACATTCTCACTTGAAAAATAAACCACGGGAGTTTTTTGAACGGGAATTAAGAGGACTTTCAACATTAAAATTGAATTCAATCAGAAGCCTCTGCCAGATTTCTGGATAGGACTGTGCACAAAGTAGCCTACCCTGCACTGGCCAAATGCGTTGTCAAGACTTTGATGCCCTTTGCCACCACATATTTATGTGATAGTGGGTTCTCAGCTCTGACGAGCATGAAAACTAAATACAGGCATAGACTGTGTGTAGAAGACGATTTAAAATCAATTTTCCAATTCAGCTTTGCAAAATTATGTGCATCCTCTCAAACACACCTGTCATCTGTTTTGCCTTGTTTAAACCCCTGAGTGAGTTAGTTCAACCTCCTTGTTTGTTTCTCATTTCCCTTTACCTGGTTGTATTGCTAATAAAACTCTGTTTGATTTAAACTTCCATCCGAGTCCTGAAATCCCTGACAATTTCACAGTTTCAAATGTTATAGGCTGTAGGGTAGGCTGAGTACAGTTGAGACACTTTTTATCTTTATTCACTACTGCACAAAAACTAGACACTTAAGATAAGTGATATTTTATATGCCGTTTCCTTTGATTGTACACTAAAATATTATCAATCAATAATATCCATAACTTATTTAACTTATTCATAATTTGCTTATAAACATGAAGTGTGATTTTGTCTCAACTGTACCCGTGTGGGGTACAGTTGAGACGGTAGCCTGGTACAGTTGAGACACCCATTTAAACCCATTGATGGTGACTGACCAAGGATTGAAAATACAGGCTACATCACAATCAAGCTGTATCAACTGTACCCGATCTCCCACCTTACTTATTTAGACCCCAAGATCAGGGGCGGAGATCCCATTTCTTTGTAGGGGGGGACAATGCATGGTCAAATTTCAGAGAGTAATTCTTGGGGGGGACATGAAAAAGTTACTGTCTGGCCCTATCGCCCTCTCTCTCTGTATGCTTTCTTCGTACTGTGTTTGCTACCTTGCAGGACTAGACAGCTAGCTAACACTTGTCTTTGCAGAATAAAGATGATGAATTTCAAGTGAATACACAAGTCTTGTTTTTTCTTGAGTTTACTGAAGTTATCAGTTATTTTAGGAAATTATATTTTAAAGTATAGCTTAATTGGTGTGCTCTATCAGCAACAAATATGTTTATGTTTGAATATTATTTTCTGTTTCTGCGTGTGTGCAACTTAGAATATTAGGTGCCACTTAGTCTGCATATGTACAAGAGCATGTTTAGACCAGAGGTGATAAGAAGGGTCGAACTGTGCTTCTGCCGGCCTTGTGCAAAACTTCTATCCTTGCCTCGGACGTCAGAAATCCACCACGTGGTTTTCCCTGCTGAACGCCCAACTTCTGTCTATATAAACCTTGTGCGATGTGTTTATCATTGCTTCACTTTCAGCCTTGTGCTGGGAGTGAGCCCGATTGCAATTGTTGTTTGTCTAATAAATATAGTAGTATTTATTGTTACACCATGTTTTTTATTGCTCTTAGCTTGACTGTTCTCTCCCTTGTACGTTGCTTTGGACAAAAGCGTCTGCTAAATGACTAAATGTAAAATGTAAATGTAATATACTTATATGCAGCTCCGGAGTCCTGAGGTAAGGGTGAATTTTCACCTATCAATTGCCAATCGTAAAATAAAATGCTGTAAGCTTGTGAATTGATTTTTTGGAGCCTAAAGGGTTTACAACTTCAAATTCATCAGTGTAGAGATGCAATCTCACAATACTAGAGTCGCCATAAAAAGGACTTCCTTGAAAAATCTCCCCATCTGTGAAGTCATTTAAAAGAAAAGTACTCTGGGCTCTCTCACAGGTCCTTTGGAATGACTCAAAAATATCCTGTTTCTCCAAATGGGTCTTTAGAACATCACCTATTGGGATATACTGAAAAGTATCTTCACCACCCTTGTCGTTATTACCTATAACCTTTTGAACAGGCTCTACTGATGAAGATGCTGTTTACTATACTGCAGAAGTTTGTATTCTGACTGCACATATTCAAATACGGAATCAAATACTCTGTCATTAGAAAGCAAAACACCCAAGTCATCATGGTCCTCTAATATGAAGCCTGAGTTGTCTAAATGAAATGTTATGATTTCAGCATAATTCTGGTGAAAAACCTTCAATACAAATTGTAGATTTGTGACAATTGTGTCTTGTGTCACTTTGGGTAAAAGATGCTTCTCCTGGAGATTTAAAATAAAAAGAGCCACATGCTGTTTCAGTCCAGACAAAAGTGTGTCCCAATTATTTATTGGCAAAGATCTTCTATTAACTTCCTCACAATCATCTATTTCAAAAACATCCTCCTCTTCGAGTTAGTTCCTTTCATGATCTACAGTGAAAAGGTTACATAATACCTTTTCCAGAGGTAGTTGCAGAGGAACCACACCCAGAGGCATTTCTACATTAGGGGCAGGTGCAAGGGCGTCATCAGCATTTTGAGAGTGGGGGGGACATATTTTGGCGGGGGGTCTGGGGAAAATGTTGAAAGATGTAGATGCAGTTTACCGCATTCTGGTGCATTTACCATGTTTTTAGATACAACATTATCTCTCTTTCATTGTTTTTCCTTGGAGTCGGCATGGTCTGCAATTACTGACTACTATTATGTTCTTGTAAACTGGGTAAACCCAGCCCGATCTGCAATCTTAAATAAGATTGAGCTTGGTCTGGTGATAGCCAGGATAATGATTTGGTGTAATACACAGAGGACTGACACTGACAACTTTGGCACTTTATTCTCCATTTAATGAGAGCAAAATATTTAGTCGTTAGAAAAATATTTTAGTCGTTAGAAAAACTAGCATGTTAGCTAACGTTAACTCCAGATTAGCTCACGGTTGTTAAAAAATAAACCACCTTCATTTTTTTTTTTAACTACTTGAAAAAAAACATCCTGGTCATCGCTTTCTGCCTGAAACAGACGCCTAGGTCTGAACACGGCCAAAAGCACAACATATTTCATATGGCACTCTGAGATTCTTTTGAATGAAGAGTGCATTACAAATAAAATAAATTATTATTATTATTATATTTCAGACCCAGAATAAGAAATCAACAAATGCTGTTCCACTTGTAATGGGTAAATAAAGTATGGTATTGCCTAGTGCTAGTTGTAGGTAAATATCTTGCTTATCTAGCTATAATCATAATGTTTGCAGAAGGATCTTTGTGACTTAATGCTATTATAGCCAGAGAATCTCATAAAGGTGCTTTGGCCACTAAAGGGAAAACTTGGGCAACTCTGACTTACTTTCCTCTTCCTCGAAAAAAACCTAGTGGATTTCTATTCATAGTTTTCACGTGATGTCACCTACATATTGTAGTCACGTGACTGAAAACTATGAATTCCCCTTACTGATAAAGTGGAACGGATTTGATTGTGAAGCAATGGAAAGAACGCTGGACTAGTAGACCAGTCATGCACTCATATTTTGATGGCAAATGTGGGGGGGACGTGACGTGACCCCCCCCCCCCCCCGCCCCAAGTTATATTGTGGTGACGCCCATGGGCAGGTGGGAGATCCAGATGACGCTATTGTGCAGAAAGCTCAATACATTCGTACTTCGCGGCAAAATATACATATATTTTTTTTATGCAAAGTAGAGTGAATATGTGTGTGAATAAACTTGACTCACAAGCATTATAGTCTTGAGACGACATCAGGCTGAAAAGACACTACGATTCGGTGAGTCAAACTTTTTTGGGGGGAGCTGATGGATGTATCAATGCAACCTGCAAGGACATCGTCTTTTTACAAGGTTTTGTTCATTTAGCAGCATGTTTTGTTGCTGATATTTGTTTCAGTTGTGCCTTTTGCTTCATATTGTATGCCACACATGTGCCACAAGCTTAATAAATTATGCAAGTTATTTGAGCTATGTGCAATCATTAGGCTACTTTATTGCTGTACTATAGGCAACATCTTTGTGTCGCACTGAGTGCTGAAGCATGTGAAATGTACTTGAAATAGGATTCGTGCTCCCTGCTGGCACTCAAAATGCAGTCCATAGCATATCTTACTGGTCTATATAGGCCAACTGCTTATAATAATCAGCTACCTCTATTTTTGTGACGGTGCTATGACGTCATACAAAATTGCCCCACCAGAAATTTCAGGCTAAAATCGCCACTGACCACACCCAGGGGCGGTTTTAGGCACGGGCGAACCGGGCAGCCGCCCGGGGCGGCACTTTTTTATAAGACGTGGGGGGCGGCAGGAGCACTTAAAAAAAAAAATCATCTGGGCCGCGAAGCGGTTTTCTATTATCTATCATATCACTGTGTGTGGAATTGGCAAATTGGCGCCCCCTGCAGCTGCAGGTGCCTCTGCTCGCTAAGAAGGTGCCGTGGACAGATCCTGCGTGAGAAGGGAGAAGGGGGAAGGGGAGGGGGCGCGGGCGACAGTTCACCTTTGGGTCTCCCAAATGGAACGGAAAAGGGGGGGGATCCACTGTACAGCAGTCACACCTCGACTTTCTTCCAAATAACGCACATTCATAACATTATAATTACAGGCCTATAATTCCTGCACGTTTTCGTTTTTCTGAATTGTGTGAAATGGCTAATACAAATAGGTAATACAGAACGATTATGTGGTCACCAAGGGCAAGGTGAATTGGTGGAAGGAGACCACTGACTGCTTCAACTTATCTAACTGGTGAAGGTAGTAGTTAGCAGAGTATAGATAGATAGATAGAAAGATAGATACTTTATTTATCCCGAGGGAAATTGAATACATCTTTTACAGAGTAGTCTATTACATTATCAAGATAACTATTGAAGGATGCTCAAGTGGACAAGGTAAAAATGTGTTTTCAGTCAAGTGTAAATTAACCTAAATTCTTATTAAGGCAACCAGCTAATGTTGAGCACCAACAGAATTGTTTGCTAGCTAGCGTTAGCTAGCTGATTTGACCATAGGGTATGAACATCATTCATCTGACACTAGGCTAAAGTGTTAGCGAAATCCCGCTAGCCACAACTAACAGAATATAACAGCATACAGAGTACTAGTATAATCTTAATGACGAACAGGTCGATAGCTAGCTGGTTAGACCATAGATTTCCTATTGACACATTAATGTACATGATGTTCTCTTAAGTGTGTTATTCAAATGTTCTATTGAAGGATTTGTGCAATTGATACATTTAAGTTTGTCTTTCAGTTATATTGTTATAATAAAAAATAAATACGATTAATTTTTTCGGGGGGGGGGGGGGGGGGGGGCGCTCAGAGGGGGTCTCGCCTGGGGCGTAATTCCATGTAGAACCGCCACTGACCACACCCATCTGTCACCTGCTTCCCTTAAATAATTCTCTGCACAGCTGTCACACCACATTTCTCTTCGAACATACAAGAGGTTATTTTGTAAGCTACCGCACACCTGATCAGGATGGACTCTCTTCAGCCGACGGGTATATATGATTACATATATTAATGGTTATTCTAATACCGTTGAAATAGTTTTTCTATCTCATCTGCTACTCTACTTTTACTTTTATTTCAGCTGAAAGTAATAGTTCTTTAGAGGGAAAAACCTCATCAGAGGGGAAAAACAAGAGTGCAACTACAGCCGGACAGATTTTGACGAAAGAGGAAAATGACAGCGGCACAAATGAAGCCGCCAGTGTATCACAGGAAACAAAAGGCCATCGTGCACTGAACGACTTCAGCAGCATTTATAGCAGAGGTGAGACTAAACATTCAAAACCAAATCAAAGTTTTCGGAGAAAAAATACCTAAATGCAAATGATCTGAAACAGATCAACCTTCTTCATACCAGAGGTTCTAATTTGTAGCATTTTGTATTTGCTATGCTAGACATGAAGACTTTACTAAACTATATTTGTAGTCCAATTCAGCCAAAAAGACACACCCACAGCCAGTGGGTGAGGGAAAACCTTCTAGGAAAAGACTTTCTTATTACTTCCAACCGTCAGTTATGATGACACTTGCATAACATTTCACAATATCCAGCAGTTAAAGCACAGGGGACATGAATTATAATTTAGCATGAAGCAAATGTACTTGGGATACACATATCCATACGATATGTCTCTATATATGCCAGTATACAGTCAGTCCTTCAGTTAAACTCTCAATCTGACCAGAAGCCTTCTTTTAAAATGAAATGCTGTCTATGTGCTGGGCTTAATGAAATGAAGAATACTCATGTTTAATGGAGAATCTCTTTTCATGATTTGACTGAGCTCAGCCCAGCACTAAGAAAAACGTAAAAGTCTGAGCTTAGCGTGGCACAGAAAGACTTACAAGGCGCAAGTCATCTGTCACATGGATATCCCCTGAACTATCTCCATATTTTTTAAAGATCTGCTCCCAACAGAGAGTGGCGAGTGGGCAACTAAGAGCTTCCTGCATGAGCTGGTGGATGTTCTCTTTGCCTACATCTGCAAATCTTTCAGAAGAGGCTCTAAAGTGCTGGATTTTCATCATGCCCATCAGCTGAAGGATGGCCTGGAAGGATTCACCTTAGAGCTCCCAGACCAACCTGAGAACCTTGAGCAGCTCCTTGTTGACTGCAGAGACACCCTAAAATATGGAGTCAAAACTGGTAAAACAAGTGTGCTATATATGTTGTTTTATTGTACTCATTGTGCAAGTTATAAAATGTTAAAGCAACACTGCGTAACAATTTGCTACTCTTTGAGGTATGTTTTTATCGGCAACTAGTTTCGGTATCGTCTTCAAATGAATTTTGATGGTATATGGTGATAGTCATTTTTATACCATATATTTGTTGGAGACTCAGTCTGAAATATGATCAGACCAGGAAACAGTTTTAATCTTGTACAATGGTGCGCACCAAGGGAGAGAGACCGGTTTTACTTAACAGCTGCACCTAAGAATCTTTCGTCAGCTGTGGTAACATTACAGCCTTTATACTTTTACTAGAACAAATACTCCCATCTCTTCATGTATATGTATCAGATTATTATCTTGGAGACAGGGAGGCTCTGAGCCATTTTCTACGCAGAGGAAATGGGTTAAGAGCTCCAGCTGAGCTTTAAGATCTCAGAGGCCTGTACTCATAGGCCAAGGGCCATCAAGGACAAGAGAGAAACCTTTCACACCTCCCTCAGGTCAGTCTCTCTCTTACAGAATATACAACCAGAAGTCCTAATTTCAAATAAAAGCAACAGTTACAAATAGATATAAAATGCATTGGATTATTGACTATTGTACATCAGTATTAACTCTAAACCTTAAATTCTGATTCCTTCAATGGTCATGTGAAGGACCGATTAACGCACCCATCGTTACCACTAGCCATCCAGGATATGCTCTATGTAGTTCTGTGTTCCAGGACGTCAGTGAAGCTACAGCTATAAAAGCAAAAGACTGATAGGCTTCTATCAGTGCCAACTGGACTATTGGTGATATTTACAAGATCTTTTGCATGCCTTTAGTTTGCTAGCTTTAGACTAACACTCCTTACTGCTGCTTTAAGATAGGTCACCTTGTTTAGCGTTGTGTGGCCCTTTGCTGCTGTTCACATTTCTGAAGCACAAGATGCTTAGATTATGGGGAGTTAGATTAAACATCCTTGTGTCTGAACATAACATTTGCTACTTTTTGTTTTTATCGGCAACTAGTTTTGGTATCGTCTTCAAATTAATTTGGATGGTATATAGTCATGTGAAGGACAGATTAACGCACCCATCCTTACCACTAGCCATCCAGGATATGCTCTATGTAGTTCTTTGCTGCTGTTCACATTTCTGAAGCACAAGATGCTTAGATTATGGGGAGTTCGATTAAACATCCTTGTGTCTGAACATGTTCCACCACCAGGGCATCCACGCTTCTTCAACCAGCTCTCATCTGGCCTCGACATCATTGGCCTGGCAGGGGAATGGTTGACCTCAACCGCCAACACTAATATGTAAGACCTGTGTCTTTTTCGCCCCTTGGCAGGATGAATGTTAAGAGGGGTAAGTCATGATGGTGACTTATGTGTACGATTGTCTGTCAACACAGGTTTACCTACGAAGTGTCACCTGTGTTCATTCTTATGGAAGAGGTTCTTCTGAGGAAGATGATGAGCATGATCGGATGGTCTGAGGAGGAAGGGGATGGGATCTTCTGTCCAGGTACTGAGACTCCTAATCCGAGGGCTTACTGTAAACCAGTAGAATAATCACTCTCTCATCAGTCTGACAGATAGGATTGATCAGACCATTTAAGACATGGGTGTCCAAGAACCCTGCTGAGATAGACTTTATGTTAAGGAGGTTAATTTCTCAACCCATTTCTCTCAACTTACTGTCTTTATCTACCTATTACCTGGAGCAACTGCAGTGTACGTTTTTACAAGAAGACAAGACATAAGAATAATTTGGCAGATTTGTACATTCACAGTTTTTGTGTACACGATCTTGTCAGGATCTTGATGACATGCACATCACAATTTTGTATTTACAGTTCAATTTCTTGTGGCAAAAATGTATTTGTATACTCAACAGTTTTAAAATATTATCTTTACCATTCACAGAAGGCGATGAGCAAATCCTGTTACATATTTCCTATGTAGTCAAGCCAAATGTTAACGCTTCAGAAGTGCCGTAGCAAGATGAACATGACAAACAAACAAACAAATAAATACATACATTTTATACATGGCACCTATGTTTGGTCTCCTAATAGAAACTGAACAATATCACAAAATTGTGTTAAAGAACACAGATCTACACTTCATGGACCACATCTACCGTTCTCTATTCTCTTTGCAATGCTTATATTGTGATTTAACAATCTGTTTTCAGGCGGCAGTATGTCCAATCTGAATAGTGTGCTTTTGGCTAGATACCATTTTTTCCCTGAGGTGAAGAAAAATGGAATGGCAGCTCTCCCCAAACTGGCAATGTTAACCTCCTCACATGTAAGAAGATTGTCCTCCACAATGCATGGACATATATTTCATAGAATTTCCCCACTTTAACACACAAAAAATACAATGGTGGCACCTACAAACATTTGACTGTGTAAGATTTCAACAAAAAAAGCATTTTTCCACAATCACACTGAAGTGTCATTATTACCGTCACTATCCTCAATCCACAACCATCACTGCCACTCGCCTCCTCATGATCTGCCTGTCTGTCCTCAGAGCCATTACTCCATCCAGAAATCTGCCGCTATCCTGGGGATAGGCACTGGAAACGTGCTGCTGGTGAAGTGTGATGAGAGGTAAGGGCGTGAGGACTGAGGAAATGATTGCAACACTTGTCTTGCCTTTGGAAGGAGCCTTTTTGTAACACTCTATCTGTCTCTCTCTGAGGGGGAAGATGATCCCAGCAGAACTAGAGTCAAGCATCATCACAGCCAAAGCCAAGGTTAGTTGCATTTCACATGACCAAAATACACTGATATTAGTCAACTGTGCAGTTCATATGTATTTGTAATGAAACAACAAATCACAAACTCAAGACAAATTGAAAAGCCTGCTGTAGACTGTGCATTTTATGAGATTGTTGCCAGGCTTATCAGTGCCAGTTTTGTGTTGTTCTAAACTCTCTCTCAACACTGGTTTATGCAAGGGTGCCATCTTGACCAGCAACACCATATTGTTTAACAAAATCATTCTAGTGGCAGATATTTAACAAAATCATTCTAATTGCAGATATTTAACAAAAGCATTGTAGTGGCAGATATTTAACAAAATCATTCTAATTGCAGATATTTAACAAAAGCGTACAAATGGTAGATATTTAACAAAAGCATTCTAGTGGCAGATATTTAGCAGAATCCTACTACTTGCAGATATTTAACAAAATCATTCTAATGGTAGATATTAAGCTCAGTCTAAACTGAGCCTTACTGATTGTTCTGTTTACACACTTATCATCATCAGTGTTTCTGACCATCTGTGTACACAGGGTCTTGTGCCCTTCTATGTCAACGCCACAGCAGGAACCACCGTTTATGGTGCATTCGACCCTCTCAACGACATTGCCGACATTTGTGAGCGGCATGGACTGTGGATGCATGTTGATGTATTAACTGTTCATATATCCCGACAAAAAAATATTCCTGCAAACATTCATAATAACAGTAGCTCACCTTTAATAAGTAGGACTAATCGACAGATGTTTGTTTGAGAAGCTTCATGTTTGCTTGCTTGTCTCCATGTAGGCTGCTTGGGGAGGTGGCTTGCTGATGTCCAAGAGACACTGTGCCAAACTGAATGGGATTGACAGGTTGGTTGGTGAAATATCCAAGTGCTTTACAGACATGAATGTTCATTAGCCTTTATTTCCTGGAACAAATTCTTGCATGTCGTAACAGGGCATCCTCCGTTACCTGGAATCCTCACAAAATGATGGGAGTTCCACTTCAGTGCTCCGCCATTTTGGTGCGCAGAAAGGTAAGAGATATTCAGTTGTTTGGATACTGATTATGGTTTAGTTTTTTTTGCCTGAAGGTTTGCTCCAATCAGTTGCTGAAATATGTATGTCCCTCCACATCAGTTGCAAGCTGCTTTAGATGACATGCAATAAACTGTATAGCCGTTCCCCCCTCCATCAAAAGACCAAAGAAACTGTCCTGGAATTTAATTTCTCAGCTATTCTACTGAATTCTGCCCATAAAGAACAGACATCTTGAAAGCATCATTGAGGTTACCCACCTGGAAATTCATAAAATTCATATATTTTCATTTTTATATAGTATATACGATAGTAACCTACCACAAATTTATGACAAGTGTGATTTATGTGTGTTTTTCACAGACCCTAAATGTGGTTATTATCAATCCAAGACAGTTGTTGACACATTCTGATGGGCCCTGTTGAATGCCATTAGTGTACACGCACATACACAGACTCAGTACGGTTCACTATGATTGTATTGACAGGGCATCTTGCAAGAATGCAATCAGCTAAGAGCAGCATACCTGTTCCAGCCTGACAAGCACTACGATGTTTCCTATGACACTGGAGATAAGACACTGCAGTGTGGAAGACACGTGGATGTCTTCAAGTTCTGGCTCATGTGGAAGGCAAAGGTGAGATTGATCTGGATCAAAACTATTTGACAGTAATATCTTTAGGCAGTGTACGGATGATGTTTCCCTCTCGATTTTCCAATGCTGTGACAAGCTTTCTGTTTCCCATGGGGTTTAAAGGTCTTTTAAGGCCAACATGAAAGCAAGCACATTGGGCATAAAGTAAAGACCTTATTTCAAGGGATTTTGTTTCTCCCTCAAAACTAAAGCATTTTTTACAGCCACCACCACACTGAAAAAGTCTGAAGGCCTTGTTTTTGTCTAGTTCTCCTAAAGCTGCTTAGTAGTTCTTGTTATCATCCACCAGCTAACGCTAGCTTTGGAAGTTTCCTGACTGGTCCTTATGTTTTTAAACAAAGCTTAATTGCTGATTACAGTCCACATCTACTTTAACTTTAAACTCTCACAGCATAAAACTCGATACATTGGTATTTTCTTTCACTATGAAAGATTTCCCTGAGTGGATCTAATATGTCCACTGTGGTTTGTGTGTTACAGGGCTCAGAGGGATTTGAGTCACAGATCAACAGATGTTTGGATAATGCTGAATATCTGTATGACAAGCTAGAGGGCAGAGCTGACTTTCAGCTGGTCTTCAAAAGCAAAGTGAGTAATGTCTTCTGGATAACCGCGGCACCTTTGCATTTGTTAAAGCACTGTAAGTGGATGTATATAACTTTAAAAAAAAACTGATGGGCACTTCTTTTCCCTTTTCCAATCAGCCGGAGCACAGTAACGTCTGCTTCTGGTACCTTCCACACAGCGTGAGAAATCTGCCTGCGGGGCTGGAGAGGAACAACAAGCTACACGTGGTAAAGTAAAACACATGGCACTGGACTTGAACACTTCTAATAAATCTATGAAACAAGGCTACACAAGAACAGCATGTTAGTGTGACATTTGGAATTGAACACTTCTAATGAATCTATGAAACAAGGCTACACAAGAGCGCCATGTTAGTGTGACATTTGTGAACAGGAACATTTGTTGAACTTCACAGGTGGCACCAAAAATCAAGGGCAAGATGATGGAGAAGGGACAGACCATGATTGGGTACCAGCCTCTGGGAGACAACGTCAATTTCTTCCGGTGTGTCTTCTCAAATCCAGCCACTCAGAGAGAAGATGTAGACTTCCTTCTGGATGAAATTGCACATCTAGGCTCTGACCTCTAACTTCATATATATATATATATATACATATATATATATTTATATAATATTTTTTGTATGGTTCATGGAAGTACAGTTGCTCCTTATTCTTATTTTTATAAATGCTATTTTGTCTATATACCTAGGGTTACCTAACCCTAACCCAGCTCAAGGTAACCTAAAAAAATATTATTGGTTCTGAAAAGGGGTTTCTTCTGTTTTTCGCTCCCTCTCTCTCTCTCTCTCTCTCACACACACACACACACACACACACACACACACACACACAATTCTGTATAAAACATATAGGAGAGAAGATTATATAGACCTACATTGGACATTTATTTCACCAGAAATTGTCTCAGGGTAATAGTGATCCTCTATTTGCTCATGTCGTTAACCTTGGATGTGTTTGCCTGGAACCACATTGTCCAAAGGACAAAAACTGTCTTATATCATACTGCTTGACAGAAGATCTCTTTCAAGTTTAGGTAAACACAGGCGTACAGGTTGGCACAAAGGAAGGCCATAGTAGAGTATACAGTGGATTACTTCAAGGGGAGTCAATGAGTCATAGAATGCAGATGTCCCTTTGTTTTATGATTGCATCATCCAAGATCAGGAGGACAACGGCTGATGTCCTCTGAAAAGACAAGGGCAAACGTCAACAACTGCCCAGCCATCCTACTGTCTATGAGTCAGTAGAGCCACATTGTCTGAGGTCTGTTCGTTTGGGACTTGTTTGTTTGATCATTTTCACCATGATGCAATTCATTGTATTGGCAAGGACAGCACTGTTAAAGAAAACCCTGTTGCCATTAGTGCTGTGGTCTTGTCATCCCACAGAGAATTTCAGATAGGTTAAGAGCACTTTAGATTAATGGTCTCATAATTATAATGCACTGAGTTAGATTTAGAGATCTATTATCCAACAGAGTGATAGAGTTTGCAAGAACTATGTGTATACAAAGCAGCCATAATACATTCTTGACTTTAGTATCTCATTTGAAACATCCATTCTGTTTGTTTCTACACCCATTACCAATAAAGTAATGTAAGACCTTAACAACTTTCAACATTTAACATTCCATCTCCTGATTTAACTATCTATAGTTATACTAACTATCTATACCCCCCCCCCCCCCACCACTATGCAGCCTAGGCAAGTTTAGAACAGCAGCAACCAGTGCTACTTGAGGGGCAGCAAGAGGAGACTGTGAAATCTCCCACAGAATATTAGAGAATCAACCTCATTCAACTGCTTTAAAAGAAATCTCAAAACATGGTTGATCAATAACCAAAAATGTGATCATTAGTGGGTAAGAATTATTTTAGTTTACCACTTGTTTGTTTACACATTGTTCTTTCCCTTCTACCCATGGTTAAGGACTAAGCAGAGTTTGTGTATTGGGATTTTATTTTATTATTTATTTTATTTTATTTTTGATATATTGTCAATGTTATGTTTGATAGCTTTTTTTCACTCTGGCAGGGGGACTGCCAATGGAAACTAGCCTTTTGGCTATAATTGGGTGCATTTACATTTAATGTTCATGAATGTACACTGTCCCTCTTGATCAAATAAATAAATTGATTGATTGATTGAAATAAATAGTAAGTTAAAGTATACTTACTGATCAGTAATCATGCTTCATCTTTGGTTCATCAAAAGTGTACTTAACATTTTAGAGTCTCTTGTGACAGGTGTTTGATAAAAGAAAGTTTAATTAATATAGATTACACTGTCTGGATTGCCACGGGAAATAGACAGTTTATCACAGAGTACTTGTTCCATATCAGCCCTCACCAGCATTAAGGTAATTGACGGTGACATTCTCCTTGAAGGTGTGGCAGGGTATACTGCATGGTGTTTCATTTCATTGTTACCTAAAGATGTAATGATTTTTGAAAATCCAAAATGTACAGAAATGTCATGAATGCTGAACACTTGTATTGTGAAACAATAATGGGAGCCTGTGGATATTTATAGGCTGTTTACCATTATATATTTTTTTAACAGAGGCAATTCATTTTAAATACTCATGAGCGTTTTACGAAGTATACAAGAGCCATTAGCAGGTCTATTTCTAACCTCATTACCAAATCATGACACATACTGTAAGGAACAGTCCAACACTGCAGTGTGACTGCGTGGACTGGGAAAGCTTCCTTAACAAGAAGCTATGCTTTAAGCATAAGAGACAGACATCTCATGAAGTGTACTGCCTTGGATAGGGGCATGTGGCAAGTGGACCATGTTCACATTACAAAAACAGCTTCTGGGCGAAGATCTGTCCAACACTGCCATTAGCTGGTGAAAGCATGCATATTCCCTGTTCATGCACAAGGCTTACAGTGTAGCACAGCAAACCCGTGTGCCATTGAGCACATCCTTTATTGTGACCATAAATTAGGACACTTTTAATATCGGTAAGTTTCACCCTATATCTTGAAACATCAATAAAAAATGTTTTGATTTCCACAATATTTACTGCATTCAGTCCAGGCATTCAAAATGCAAGCACAATATCAAGATGCCTCTTCCATACATTACCTTCTGCTCAGTACTTTGAGTGACGAAGTTCAAACACAGATCCTACAGCATGCACAGTACACAATGACTCACAGTAGCGCTGTGTGCTGTATAATGTCCATTATTAGAGACCAGCAGTGACGAGCTGTGTTACACGTCAAGATGTCACTCTTACCTCTTTTCCTCCAAACACACAGTATCCTTTTGGCTACCGGGAACATCTGCTGTTTACTTCTAAAACACCACGTGCACGTCACATCCCATATGACTTATGTGACTTCCAAGTACTCATGTCATTTAGAAATAATTGCAAGCAGAGGAATCATTGACAAAACAGGAAGTTGACACATTTGAGTCCCTCAACACCAATAGGCTGAAAAAGAATCTATTTTATACATGTTTAGTCTTAAATGTTTTGTCAGTAAAACCATAATGTGCTATGTGTAACAGAGTTAAAAATGTAGTGTATGGTTTTATATGATTTTCGCCAAAATTAAACTGCCTTGTTTAAAAAGTGTGAATGGGAGCCACCTTTGGCCATATGGTGTACTGCAGATCTGATGCGTGTAGTCCAGTGCTGTCTCCCTACCCGATCAGAGAAGCCTATGCTTTTGATCGGGTAGGTTGACTGTACAAAGCACTGTACCTGATATGTTCCCGACTAGCCGTAAACTCCGCTAGCCACGTCCATGCTTTAAATGTACTGTTCAATATAACATGCAGGGATTTAACTGTTTAGTTAAACATGCATTGAAAGTATTATTACGTATTAAGTATGAAGTATTATTATTATTATGACAGCGAATGTTAGCTAGTTTAACCGAACGTTAATTAGCTATCGTTCCATGTGTTCAGACATTCTGTCTGGCGCATTGCTGGCTAGCAAGCGCTGATAGTGTACAATAGGATATTGACGTAGATGTTGCCTATATGTAACGCTTTATATTTTGCTTGTGCAGATGCTGTACGTTCACACCAAAGCCTGATGGCAATGTTTTGATTTATTTTCTAAAGGTATGTGGCTCCATAATGTAAATAGGTTTGAATGAAGTGCTGTAACTCTGTGCACTTAGGCTACAGTTATGCCCATTCCACTGTGTATGGGAAGTTAAAAGTTTTGTACATATTTTCTATTACTGAAGTAATCAGCAGAGAAGCCTATGCTTTTGATCGGATGCTGTACGTTCACACCAAAGCCTGATGGCAATGTTTTGATTTATTTTCTAAAGGAAAATAAAAGAAAGTTCAACAGATTCGCCTCCGTCTCCCCGTTGCTTGACCATCGTTACATATGTATGATGATTGTTTCAGACTGTAACCCTTCAAACCTCAACCATAACCACTGAAATGCCTCAGCATTGGAACCTGACAGTAGCCTGGATACCAGACCGAACTTAGCCCCGCCCACACATTTTTTGGTTGGGAAGTTCGGTCTGGCATTACTCCATTGAGGAGAAATTATCTGCGGCTCGATATCGGCCGTACCAATCAAATTGTTAAGGCGGGCTTTATACGATGATGGACAGATGATCAACAGTAGCGTAACCAACCACGTCACCAACACACGAGTTGAATTTGTTTTCAACAAACATGGCTGCCGCTGGAGAGCTGAAATGTATAGATTCGAGTCCATTTAGACATTGACAGTGCATTCATTTTGAAAGAGGAACAGAGAAACGCGATTAAGGCATTTGTCAATCGAAAAGATGTTTTTGCCTTCCTTCCTACGGGATCCGGTAAAAGTGTAATGTATCAGCTGCCCCTGGTCACATACTACGTTGTTCTGATTGGTTGTAGGTAACCAATTGAGCGAAGAGGCATTTTTTACTCCTGGTTCGGTTGAAACACGCCCCATAATCACAGCCCAATGGAGCGATATCAGACTCATATTCTGACTAGAATTATGAGTATGACATCGTCAGGCTAACCTGACAGAGTAAGAAACAGCAAATTCCACAATATTGTAACGTTATTACCACAACACACCTTACCATGAGTTATCTTCAGATTAGACTAAAATAATTGTAATATTCAGAACTGAATGACACCAAAGGTGGATGGCCTCTGGCACTAATGGCCGGTGCTGCTGCAGTAGTTTCAGTCATGTCTCCTCATATGGACACAGTCATTCACTCCCACTCCCACCAAAGTGTAAATATATTAATGCCCCCTATGACAGAGGCTCAAAACAATGCTTGATTGTTTCCAGCTGTGCTGGAGTATGCCCAGAACAAGCACAGATTGTCCTTTATACAACTAACAGATTTATGCTTATGTAGTTCAGCAGCCATACAAGGCAAGAATTAGGTTCAAGGTAAGTTATATTCTTATGGTGGATACCGTGGCAACACTGTGTTGCTAAGGAAGCTGGTGTGGTCGGTGTACATCGTCTATGAAAGAGAAAGTGGTGGCCAACATGCCAATACACATTCAGTGATCACAGTCCTACTGGCACCTGTTCAGATGACAACTTTAGGCTAAGCAATTGATTTCACATCAATAGCAGATGTAATCTTTGACCTGTAATGTCTTCTAATATCCTTGTTTTATGTCCCCCTGCTCTGGCGGCCTTTCATACATATCAAGTTTGTATTTTGGCGACCCCTACTGGCTATCCTGTACCTTTTTACCTGTCCAATTGCATTTGTTTAATAAACAACAAGAGCCGAGCTGTGTGTGTCTCCCCATTTATGTTACCCTCAGTGCAGGCTGGCCATAACATAATTGGGTGCTCGTCTGGGATAGCTGAAGAAGTCAGACTTTAAAAAGCAACTGTTTGAGTAGTCTTTCAAAGACAATCTGTAGTACATGCTGTCATGTGTGTTGTACATTGCAGTGATATCTGTAAATTTGAGACTTTCACTTGACCGATCAGCTATATCCAAGAGATGAAGAAAATCAGTATATGTGTAATTACTGCTGGAGTCTCTACATATCAGCACTCCACTGCATTTTAGTTTTGCTAACAGAGCACATTCCTCATGGCCTGGACATGCTGTTCTTGAAGGACACAAAGCAGAGAAATGAAACATTCCTCACACACTTTAGAGTTTTACAAGGCTCCTGTATGTCACTAAACACACTATCCTCATAGAGTATACTGAATGATGAGGAAAGTTTTATACAATAACTACAATCGTGTAAAATAAAATAAAAACATCCCATCACCACTCAAATGCCCACTATTACATTTATTTCACAGTCTTTCTCTCCTGGCCTCAGTGCTGCAAGGACACCCCTGTAACAAGGCAGAGCAGTCAGTCCTCCACAACCTTTCTACAGTATCTGTCACAGTGTCAGTGGAAGGTCCATTCACTTCTTCTATGTCTTTATCTGCAAGCTATTATTGTGAAGGGTTTGGAGACACAAGCAATATTTTGCAAAATGATAGCTAGCAGAAAGAGCAAGATGATGACAACTAGGACCACTGTGCAGACCGTCGTCCAGCGTGACTGTTTGACTACATGGTCCTCTCTCCGATCCCCTCCCCGTCCTCCTCTTCCCCTCTCCAATTCCAGCATCCGGTTGTCGGCAACTGTCACCACGGTAACATCCTTCAGCTGACTGGTTCTGACCAAGCAGGGTGCAAGCTCCCCCGGCAACAGAGGACCCTCTGCATCCGCTGACAAGGGCAGCAGGTAGCAGCCGTCGCCGGGCAAGCGCATGAACACTGGCATGCGCCGGGCGAGGAAGAGGAGGGTCTGCGGATCATCGGGGAGCTGGGAGACAGAGAGGCCCTCGGGGAAGCTGGTGAGGGCGCGACACCACGGGCAGGCCACCTCGCACTGGCTCCCGCACATGCGCCCCAGGCACGCCGAGCAGCAGGTGTGACCACAGCCCAGCAGCTTGGGCCGCCGCCGGCTACCGTAGAAGTTAAAGCAGATCTGGCACTCCAGCAGCGAGTCCTGACCCAGGCTAGACATTGTGCTTGAATGTAAGACCGGTAAGGGGGGGGAAGTATTTGAGTGGGTCGCAGCTCGCAGGTTCAAAGTGGTAGCCTCTCCACGGTGCGCGTGCCTGGGATAAGATGTCTTAGTGAGGCATCATGGATCAACACAGCGGATCCTCTTAACACCCTCTGCTTCTCACTCTTGACTCATGAGTCAGGTTCAGGGATGCATGGCAGCTCTCCTTATTGATCCAGGGTTTGTTGTGTCTGTGGAGCGAGGAGAGGAGCACGTGTGAGAACAGAAAATGTCAAAGTATCCTCCTATCTACAAAATAAACTGACAAGAAGGAAAGAGAGTGAAAGGTTGTTCCCAGGATTTATATGGGAATCCGGTCTCTAGACAGGAGAGTCTCTTGAACAGTGAGGAGGAGAGCAGATATACTCAAACATATCAGAACAAAGATATAACCTATCACCAGGCATTATACATTATGTGATATTAACCTGACGTTGGTCAGTATGTGATAATATCCTGGAGGTTCATCAATAGCCTATATGATGACAACATCTTGAAGTTGGTCACTGTCCCTTAAATTAAGACCCAAAAGGCACCTGGTCCAAAGTCATTCAATCATTATGTCAGGTCTGTCTGCTAACAAGATAGGCAGCAAGTCTTAACTGAGTGAAATGACCAGGAAGTATCTAAATGGCAGCCATGATAAAGAGTTGGTTGAATTCTCTAAATGATAAGGAAAGGTGCTTCAATGCTTTCTCTCTTATCCCTATTAACATAGGGTACACGGAACCATCCTTTCGGAGAGAAAAGAGATAATGCTGTCCCACTAAATGTAACGACCCTCTTTTTTATAACATCAATAACATCAATAACATAATGCCATCTTTCCCTGACCCAATGACCTCTTCCATCAAGGTTAAAGAAAAAAGTGATTAGGAAAAGGCAGAGGACGTAATTGATTTGATTATCTGACTGCAGGCTCAACACGTGTCTTGAGTAAACAAAGTAAGGCACCGGAAGCATTGCTTCAAAGCAATGTTACTTTGGAAGCGATGCTCCGTTTCCTCACCAACACATCATGTACATCTCAAAAATGAGGTGCGTTTGCCCTGCCCTGCCCCGTCCAATTGTAGGGATTGTTTTCACTGCAATGTACAGCCCAGGCTCGCCGTGACAGGGGAGGCAAAGCAAGAAATTGTCAGGCTGTCATCAGTTCCTGAGTGTTCAATTGCTGCGTATCTTCAATAAGGGGCAAAGACACCAAAGAGAAGCCTGCCTCCTGCTCATCATTACAATGGTGTCAGAAGTGGTATCTAGTGCCACGCTGTGAAGGACAAGATGGCCGCGCCAGCAGACATCGATGACCTGGGGTGTGAGCTGTCTGCCTCAGTGCCTCGAAAGGATCCAGAAACCACACCACAACCGCACCAGGAATAGGGGCTGGGCATGCCAGCAAGCCCGCAATGGATGGAGTAGAAAATCACAAGCATTGGAATTACAGCCCTACAAAAATGTATTGGCCACCAGATGTCACTGTTTCAAAAGCTTTGCTCAGCAAACCCCTATCTGTTCTTCCTTCTTCACCTTGTTCCTCTGGTAGAATTAAAGATGTAATTAAATGCGATGATGATAGGAAATGCACCCAGGAGAGTCCTCTGTCTCTCTCCAGTGCTAAAGCTGAATTCTGTACAAAGGCCTATTCTTTAGCCTTTCATGAGACCATGACAGAGCACAAGAAGATAAGATTGCATTTTTAATCAGGCCTTCATTCTACCTCATCACACTGAAACTGATCAATATTGCTTTTGCTAGTTCTTTTGAGAACTACTCTTTGCTCCATATCTCTTGCTGCATTTCTGTCTTATTTTATGTTAATTCATTCTGCATGTTATCACCTAAGCCCAATGGATTTCTTTATCATACACCTACTATACCAATACTGTATGTACGTAGCTTTAATCATCTCATTATCTCACTCCCCAGGTCAACAATGAATTGATCAATAGCACCAAACAGTGACTGAAAAGTCATTTATGTTTATTGTATTAGGTATAATTAAATGAATTAAGTGAAGACTGCACCCATACCCATACTGAATATGAAAAAGAAAGTGCCAATGAGGAACTGAATTCATCTTATTTCATGTGTTCTTGAAATGATACTGCCATTGAAAATTCCTGAACACAGAAAATTATATAACACTGAATAACTAACTTGGTCCTTTTCATCACCTGAAGTTAATAAGAAACTGGATATGATCTTAGGGGCAAACATGTTGGAGATAATATCAGAACTTTGGAATCAACTCATTAAGCAGTAAGCCTCCCTGAAGAAAAACGATGAGTGAGGACTTGGTTCAGACAAGGTGCATTGCAAGTACAACTCATTTATGCATCCAATTGTATGCATTAACTGTCATGTATGGACAAGGTTATTACTTTACTATGTTTACTGTAACTGGCAACACAACAGTCTGCTATTGAGTGACCACCTCATACTTGTTCCGACGTGTTCAAATGTACCAACCAAACCAGAATATCCACCGCTATTATGGTAGGCTAATCTGTGTAGATCTATACAGATGCATTGCACACCATGCGAAAAGCAACGAACTCGGCACGGAAAGTGCAAATGCAAATCCTACAGAAAAGGGGCAATGTCCCTCTTTATGACAGCACAATGTTGGAAACAAATGTCACTAAAAGGGCAGCATATTATTCACGTAGGCCTACAGAAGGCCAGCCTCTAAGGTAAAAAAAAAATGCAACATGCAAGGTGACTGGTTAATACAAAGAAAAATGTCGACCTTTTGTTGTAACCTAATCGCAATGGCCAATATTGTGTAGAAGCCTACCTACAGGCTTATTGTCGAGGGTAACCGTCTTTGGTTATGCAACGGCTTAAATGTAACTTATTTTACAAACACACCCTGTTGACTGGACTAACTTCAGTTTCAGTATAGCACTATTCTTTTTTTTTAATAAGCAAAGCAAAAACGAAATCAAACCAAATAGGCTACCGGAAATAAAAAACTTGTGTCCAGAGTTGGATATGGAAACGAGTGATTATTGAATATTTGTCGACTTCACATGCAAACGAACCCAAAAGTTGTTTTAACCTACTTGACGACAAATGACTAGTGATATATCTAAGTCTTTTACAGTCTACTTCTGATCATTATCGAGTGACTTACCCCACGTTTCGTAGAGATATTGTAGGTCATGCTTATTCCTATAGCTATAGTCTTGTTACTAGTGTCACACAATATTTTGACAGCTGATTAGGGTACGACGGTTCCTTAACACACCCCTCTCAAGAACTTCACTGCAGCCAATAGAGTACGAGCTACCCTAACGCCTAGATTTTCAAACCACGCCCATACCGTGATAACAGCCAATTTAACATAGGTACACACGAGCAAGTGGTTCAACGTGTGGTCTACGTCTTAGATCTGGATTTGTTTAAAGAAAAGTTCACTTAATTTGGGATCGGCAGTTCACTGAAAGCATACTTCTTTCCAGCAAGCACAGACTTGTCTCCAATACAACAATTTAGCATGAAAGGCCAGCTC
Source organism: Clupea harengus (assembly GCF_900700415.2). Taxonomy (NCBI): domain Eukaryota; kingdom Metazoa; phylum Chordata; class Actinopteri; order Clupeiformes; family Clupeidae; genus Clupea; species Clupea harengus. The sequence continues at coordinate 9,388,009 of NC_045176.1, forward strand.
CTTAGGGGAAACCGTAACTTCTAACTCCATTCCATCACAATGGGATTACAAACAAAAACAAAAGAAAATACGTTTTCCAGACAGCGGTTTAAATTAGCTGTAAAGCCATGAATCTAGTCACTACCCCCAGGCTATTGATCAACTAAGGGAAAATGAACACGAGGCACTGTAATTATTACATACAAGAACTGTTGATTACTTGCATTTGACTGGCTTAGGCGACGTACAGAAGTATGGAGACTTTAACCAAATAACTAGGATAAACGTAAGGACAACATTGTATATTTAAAAACACACCACACACACACCAAAAGCAGTTAAATAAAGCAGCGTGCACACACATTTATGCAATGCAAGACTTTAATTACAAAATAACACTGCAAGCAAGATGTCAATATTACACTGCAGGTTTTAAAACTAAATCTGCACAATAAAAAGTGACCAAAGTGACAGAGAGGAAAAAAAACCCTGACGCCCATCTCTTGGTATAACTTTTGATTGCATTTCCAGTGTTCAATGCTTTAGCAAGCCTGGGGAGTAGCTTCAGTGGGCATTGTGCTTTGACGATGCGAAAGACCAGAACCCCCTCCAGGCGAGCTCTGATCTACACCTCCCAGATCAGGCCTCTCCTATTAGAGGGTTTTATAGGCATCTGCCATAACACGACCCAGTGACCGCAATCCCCAGGAAGGATTAAGATGAATGCATAGCATTCAAGTACAACTCAAACACTGAAAACACAGTCCAAGAAACGTGTCCATTTTGCAGTACAATACAAATACATTTACAGTAGTGTCTTATTAGAATGCATTTTGGTGCATTTCATAGTGCATAGGGTTTTATAAGAATATTAATATATTTTTAAAGTTTACAATGTTAAAGCAGTGCATCAACATGATTCAGTATCTTGTGCCCCTTTTCTTTGCGGACCCTGCAATGGGGAAAGGAAAAGGAGGAATGTTAAAGGAAAAAGCTTTGAGACAAAAAAAAAAACAATGGAGACTAGCCTTACAACACTACCTTTGCCCCTTTTGTAACTGGAAAACTCTGCGTCATTATAGTCATCAAATTCATTCCGTCTGGGCCTCTGTTGCTCAAACGTCTTGCAGTAGGCCCCTCTTCTTGTGGCTTTCAGAGCCATGGCAAGAGAGAGAAAGAAAGAAAGAAAGAAAGAAAGAAAAAGGCTTTTAGGAAAAAACAAGCCCTAAAATCAGGATAATCTCTTTGGAAAGTCTAAGTGCCGAGGATCAAGGTTAATCAACAAATGATAAGCAGTTCCCATTGCCGTGTACAAGAAGTCCCATTTCAAGCTCAGAAAAACAAGAAACTTGAGGCAAACCTACCCAGTTCTGGATTCCGGTTGCCAGGTTTCCATGGCTTTGCTTTGTGCTTCCCAACACTGTTACTCCAGCCCTCTTTGTCGGGGGTCACAGTGCCCTCACCCCACTGTTTGTCTAGAAATACAAAACAGATAAGAATCATTGTGGAACTTACATTTCTAGGCCAACAAACAGAAAAGAATCACCAGTCGCTTACCAGAGTAGGATCTAAGGGGGCCACTCCATGATGCCCTTCCTTTAATCTTGCCCGTCTTGGCAGTGGCTTTGCGCTCGCAGCATTCTGGCCCTCTCAAGTGGCCGTGGTCCTGTTCATCCTGATCCCCTACTCCAGCTTCCCCACAAAGAGCCCTTTTAGGTTTGTACTTGGGAGGCTGATTACTCAGTGACGCAGAGTGTCTGCTGGAGCGTTGCAGGTTCTTGACGGGAACCTCATGCGCTTCATAAGAACTCCACTCATCTTCACTGTCATCCGGGTTGGCATAGTCCAAGTCGGCTTCCTCCAACACCTCAGCGCGGTCTTCACCCGTTTCAGGATATTCACCATGTCCTGGCTCTGGACTTGACCTTCTCAGACTCAGCCCACAGGTGGCACAAGTTTCCTGACAAGCTGTGCATCTCCCCTCCCCCAGCGTGTTCTCCGTCGCTCCTCCACTGGGCATAGAGTCACTGCACGCACCACCCAGCCTGCTGCTTTTTAGATACACAGGCTCAGAGACAAAGTCCTCATCCTCCACATCAGTGGAGAACAGCTCGTCTCTGGAGGAGAGTTCATCCAGAGATGGACTGAGGACGCTCTGGCGCTCTTGCTCTGCGTGTGGATAGTAACTGTAGCTGCCAGTCCTCATGAGGCAGGTCTGGGAAGGAAGAAGTGTACTTGTGTTCTCTGTGCACCAAAGTGGGTCAGACTTGTCCAGCAGACCAGTAGTAGTCAGTTTAGTACAGGGCAGGCGAAGGATGCGAAAGGGCAAGTCCTCCACATCAGCATCTGGACTTACCAGATAATCAGTCTCCGGAATGGGGTCTGAATCTTTTCCCAAATCAGAGTCATGCTTGAGAGCTGGACTCTCTGGTCGGCTGTGTGTCTCTTTTGACTCCAGACTTTGGATCACATGACTACTACCTTCACTACCTTCATGTACTCCAGAGTCTGGACAGGGAGTGTCCCCTGCATCTTCATTTTGGTGGCCATCTTCCCCTGGTAGGTTCTGCACGGTAGAGATATTCTGCTTCTGGGATTCTGACTGTTGGTGAGATTCACTTCCTCTCTCAGTTAGGCACACATCATGAACAGAGGAACCGTCGGGGACATCTGATAACACACACTCCTCCAAACAGACCTGGTTTGATTTTGCGTCATAGAGCACGGCAGAGGATTCATTGAGAGATGAATGCTGAACGGCATCATCTCCCAGTTCCTGGCTGGTAAAGAGTGCTTTTTTAGACAAAGGTGCTTCCAGACCTGGTCTATCTGAACCGCTGGGCACCTCTTCCTTCCCAGGATACTGAATGGCAGAAGGGGTCGAGGAAGTGACTGCATAGTTTGAACCCATATCCTCTGCAGGCGTTTCACAGGTCTTGCTGACAGCGTCATATGGCTCTGTTTGGACCTCAGAACAAGCGGTCTGCCGTGGCAGGCGAGACTGCTCAACATGGTAAGGGAAGTTCACATCTTGGGCTGAAGGAAATGGATTAGGTTGGTTGAAGACTCTCCTGTAATCCACTGGATACAGAGGAGCCTGGGGGACCACATAACTAGGCTGCTGCATGTATTGTACTGGCGCCATGTATCGTCCATATGAAATGGCTATATGATAAAAAAGGGAAAAAATGTTAACACATTTGATTTGCAGAATTTGGGGATTTATTTGGCCAAATTACTGGTTAAAATACCTGGCCATGGAAAACCATACTGACTGTATGGATTCATATTCCATGGGTTCGTTGTGAAATAAGGTTGGTTTGGTGGTTGGTTGGGTGGTTGAGTGGATGGTGGAACACAGAAAAATGGTCGTGTGTGGTGAGGTGAGTTACCCCAATTCCAATTGAATGGATATTGATTATTCATGTCTTGGGGGGAGAGGGGGGCGAAAAAAGTCAAAATGGGCAAAAGACATAAGACGCTTTGCTGATGAATAGCAAGTAATTAGCTTACCTTCCATTTCTCCTACAGGAACAAAAAGAGTGAACACAGGATACTGCACACTGCAATACTAAAACGTACATAGAAGATGTAACGTTAAAACACGCTCATGTTGCAAAGGCCTACTTTAAACTTTCGGTAACTTCTGTATTTCAAGGACTTTGAATAAACTTTGTACCCGTACTGCACAATGGCAATAAAGTTCAAATTGAATCGTATCTAATGTAATCTAATCTAATAACAAACGAACAAACAAGCAAGCAAATTCAACTTCATGCAAGTTACTGACCTTAGGTGAACGTGACAAAACGTGGTCATGGAAAAGTGCACTAAAAGACAAACATCAAACGAGACTCCATTTTATAGGCTAGGTAGGCCTAGTTGTTCGTGCCTTATCATAGGCTATAATTAACATTAGAGGTGTGTTGCATCACATTTCGCTGGTTCAAGGTCTGTTTGGACCTCTGACACATCTCAACAAAATTCACAACAAAAGAAAATGCATGTGCTACTGTGCTTAGAAGTGACCGTCCTTACCACCACACTCAATGTTTTTGTAGAAAGCAGGCCACTTAAATACATGTTTTTTTTTTTTACACTCTCAGTTGTGGACCACTAGATGGACATCTTGACCGTAAAATTAGAGGTAAATGTCAGACCTAGTTCTTCGTTCTCCTACTGAAAGTATCTTTTAGGTTTGAGATTCCCCCCTAAAACAATCATTCTTTTTTGTGATAAATAAGTCGTGGAAACATTTTGATAAGTCGTGAAACATTTAGGTTTTTAACTATTAACTAATGTAATCTATGTACTACCTCCTACCATAGGCTTAGGGTAACCTACGTTTAATTTTCCAATAATTAATCGAAACAAATAAAGAGCAGACTGTTTTTTTGGCAAAGTCTGGATAATTATTATGAAGCACATCTTTTATTTTGAAGAGTTTTCGATAGCAGGCTCTCCCTCACCAGCCATGTTGGTTCAGTGAAATCCGACGGTTACCGTGTTAGAGCAAGATATTACAACGGAGTCTTGAAAAACGGTAATGTTTTGATTCTTGCTGCTGGTGGTGGATGGAACGTGACGGAACATGTGGACCCTGGTTTACAACGACCCGTCTCTCCGATTTTAGATATGCTTAAAAGCAGTAGCTTATCGCCGTAGGTATGTAAACACAAACGTGAATGGTATATGGGTCACTGAGTTAGCTAGCTAGGTACCGTACCATATAACTATATTTCTTACTAGGCCTATAGAAAACGATAGATAACAAAACAGATTTGCTGCTAACATAACAGTGTTCATTACGCAACGTAATGAAAACCTAACTGGTTCAGCTGGGTAACATGATAGCTAGTCACTCTGTTGACATTCGTGCACAGTTACTGGTCTGTCTTACTGACCCAGCTCATCTGACCCAGCTGGTTAAATGAATGCGTAATTGACAGTCAGACGTTTACTGACATAGAGTATGTTTATTCTCAGTGAAAATCATTGGGCCTATGCCGTTTCAAAAAGTAAAAATCATCATCAAAGTGAGCTAGTGTACAGTACAGATTCTGCATTCAACTTAAGAAAATGTTGCCCCCATGAGTTTGTTGTGAGTAAATACCATTGTTGTGTATGATTTTCAAGTCATGGACAGTCTATCAGCACAGCTTGAGGAGGTGAGAAGTCGGGCTGAGGCCTGTCTGTCTTCACCATGCTCAGCTCATGAAGTCCGGGCAGGTGTGTGTGCCATGGCCAACCTTGCCTTACCACCATCTGTCAAGTACCGGGAAATCTCAGCAGAAATCATGGTGAAGGAAAACAGTTCTGGCAATAACAAGAAAGAGGTGAGCACAGGAATGCAGGGATTTTCTTGTGTAAAACATGATTGATCGGTTAGTGTTAACACACCACATTAAACCTGACTGAGGCATTTCCCATGTAGATATATGAATCTGTAAATTACTTTAATCAATGTGACATTATGCTGGACTGTTACAAAATCCTGTAGGGTTAAACTACTGCAAAATTGCATACTGATGCATTAATGGTAATTGGTCACTCTCAGTTACACCAGTGTTGCCAACTCTCAGACTCTTCGTCAATCTCATACTTTTTGTCAAGTCAGCCTTGAAAATTGGCAACCATGGTTTCAATATGTCTGCAATCTGGAAGTCTTCTTTTTTTTCATATCCCTCCGTTCACATTTCTGCTATGGTGCCTGTTAGACCATAGGTTCTTTGCAGAGACTCTCCACTGCTCTTAACATCCTAGAGAAGTATGGATCCAACCTCACCAGCTCCAACAGGCCAAAGTTTTGGCGGACCGTGAAGCACAATAACCCTGTTTTCAGAGCAACAGTGGATGCCATTAAGGTAGTCACTGCTGTTTCCCATTACTTCTAGCGCCTTAATGTGAATAATGTGAAAAGGCTTGTGCCATATCAGAAAGACCAGAGGGGGACTTTCAGCTGTTTTCTCATTGGTTTTCAGGGAGGAAGGGCAGTGCTGGGTCTCTATGGATACACCAATCAACAAGCAGACGGTCTCAGCTTTCCTGAGGATATCCAAGAGCCAGATATTCAGAAGGTGTCCTCGGTCACCCTGGAGGTCATGAGTCTAAGGATGGAGCTTGACATGCTTATCCAGGTCTGGGCTCCACTGAATCTGGGTCATCAATGCAGACCTTACACATGGACACATGTGTCTTTAAGTAATATTTCCTGTCTGTCTCTGTCTGTTTCGCCGTCTGTTTTGTTATCCAAAGGAGTCTCACCCTCATCCAGAGTTCTTTGAGCCACTAGTTCCGTCAGTATTTCAGCAGGTAATTCTATTCTCCTCACCCTATCTCAATCCAGATCAGCACTGTGTGCATTTTCTCATCCCTGTACTAGCTTTAGACCATAATTCATGTTTTTTTCTGTACAGGAGGAAAAATTGCTGGCCTCCCCCTCTGACACTCCATGGAAAAAGGAGGATAAACTAATGTTAGCTGCTACTCCATCTAAAGCGTCCTCCTCCACTAAGCCCACTGGTGAGTGCAGCCTTTTCCAACCCATCATTGTTCTTTCCCGAGTTCATTCTTTGCTGTTATGAAGTGTTGTCTTGTCTTTGTTGTCTATCATTGCTTCCTGTTTGGAACTCTCCTCTTCATTACTCTCACCAGACAGTGTCTGTGGAGAGGCAGTCCTTTCATCTGTATAAAGTGAACTGTTTCTTTCTTACCCCTCTCTCTCTCTCTCTCTCTCTCTCTCTCTCTCTCTCTCTCTCTCTCTTTGTCTCTCCCCCTCTCCATGTCTCTCTCTCCGGCCCACTCTCTGAGCAGGTTGTAGTCTCTGTGGTGGCACCGCTTCTGTGTTGTGCGCTCCGTGCGGTTCCATTCGCTTTTGTGAGTCTTGTGACTTGGCCTTCCATCGCCACCCTAGCAGAGCCACCCATAAGCGGGAGCCCACGCTGGCCGAGAGGCAGGGTGAGCACACAGGCCTCAGCTCACGGCTGAGTTTGGCCCCCACAGTTCAAAATGGTAGGAGATGCTATGAACCTTCAGGTTAGGTCCCAGGGAGCACAAGCACTGATGAAATAGCATGCCTCGACTGTGTTACGTTATTCTGGAAAGAACCCTCTGCTAAATGATGACACGCTGTACGTGCCTGAGCTCACTCAGCTCTTGCTGTTCCTTAATTCTCAGCTGGATTGAATAGAGCAAAACGCTGAAGTGAAACTGACAGTGCCTTTTGCACACTTCACTCTGTTGGGCTGTGTGTGTTCTCAGTTCTTCTTTCTGTCTGCTTTGAATCACTTCTGGCTTCTCTCTCTGTCTGTCTGTCTGTCTGTCTGTCTCCCCTGTCCAGATAACTGCACCATATGTGGGATATTCCCTGTGTCCGCCCAGTGCCCCGTGTGCGTTCAGAGGCTGTGCTCGGAATGCGACCGGCTGTACCACTCGCATCCGGCACGCGCCAGCCATAGCAGGATCGCAGTGGCCTCCGCCAAGCCTCCAAAGTCAATAAGGTGAGCTGGAGATGTTGAGAGCATTCTGCTCAAAGACAAAGTCTGACGAGTCACGCTTATCTTTCCTTTAGCCCCAGTTCTTCTTAGGTTTGCCTTGTGTGAACCCTTCACCTATCATACTTCAGTCACTGTCCAATGTCTACTTCAAAGTCATTGTCAAAGAGACATGCAGTTTTAAGGAGAGTGCAGCATTTCTTCATGTACCATAGTATATACAGTACATTGAACACGGTTTTGGTAAAACTATTGGCAATGCCTGAGTAATTTGAGTTTGATGGTAGTGTTTTAAATACGTGAAAATGTAATTCATGCTGACGGTGTGTCCTGTCCTGTCCTGTCTGTCAGCGTGTCCTTGTCCTCCTGGCAGTGTGTCCACTGCACCACACTTAATAGGCTGCAGGAGGTGCTGTGTGGGACATGTGAGCGCCCCCGTCTGGCCTCTACTGCAACTGCGGCCACTAGCGCCCCACAGGAGGAGCTGCTACAGCCCTCCACCATCACAGGTCTACCTGTCTGTCTGTCTATCTATCTGTCGCTCCTTTCCTCCTTCTCCTCTCATTGTTTCTCTATTGCTTTCTTTCTTTCTGTTTCTCTTCCAGTGCTGAACACTGTAATATTTGTAATGTTATATTTGACCAATATTTACAACATTTGCGTACCCTGTGTGTGGTTGCTAAAGATGCCGTCTCTGTGTCTTCGCTCGGCAGAGTGGCAGTGTAAGAGCTGCACAGTGGTGAACCCGGGCAGCAGTGTTCTGTGTGAGGTGTGTGAGCGCCCCCGTCTGGCCACACGCCCCCCGCCAACTACACCCTCACGTCCAGCCGCGCCCACAATGGGTCTAAGAAGCAGTCAGGTATCAGTCTCTCTCTCTCTCTCTCTCCCTCTCTCTCTCTCTAATTGAACACATTGAGCCCCTCAATTACTTAGTAGGCTGTAACCAATAAACTTGCAATGTTGTTAAGTGGGGGTGAATGCTAGCATTTGATAACCACAGTCTAGCACAGTTTATTTTTTTTTTTTTTTATTTTTTTTTTATAAATGTAGGCGTTTTTGGAGCACATTTGTAATTACCAGTGTGTGCTAATTTACCTCATCAGTCTGTGGTGACTTTAAACCATAGAAGCAGTTGGCCGCCACTGCCCTCACTTAGATACATTTTTTTTACTTCCACCCTTCTTGGTTACCACACTATGAACACTTTCATTTCACTCACCTTGTGCTCCTTGTTCATTTTTTTTTGTCATGACAACTTATCATCATTTACACCAGCAGCTAATCTCATCTAACAGACCAAAGGTCTCTCTCTCTAGTAGCTGTTTCCATGCCTGGAGCTCCCCTGACAAGTCTACCATGGCTTTTTATGTGCTGTGAAAAAGCTTTTTCAAACACAACATGACTTGTGTGATGTGCTGCTGGCACAAAGACTGTCACTTAACTGACAGTTGCGTTGTGAAATTCCAGACACGATAACCTTGTCGTGAAATGATGCAACATGCAATTACCCGTAATTTCAGAACATTATTGCCCGTACACAATTTCTTAGAAATTCCCCCTATCAGATAGATGATATCTACATACTGCACCAAGGTAGTGCCTGTGGATTGTAGTCCTAACATGAGTTTCTTTTTTCTCTTCCCTTTTCTCTCTTTCTCCCTCTGTCTCTCAGTGGATGTGTCAGTTCTGCACCTACGCCAATCACACGCCATCGTCCATCTGCGAGATGTGTGACCTCCCTCGGCCCGAGCCCGCCCCCGCCCCCTTACCCTCCAAATTCAGAACACCTTCTCCCGCCAGGGACTTCCCGCAGCTGTCCATCAAGCCCAAAGCCACGCCCAGCGAGGACCCGGACGTGAAGCGCCAGAGGCTGATGAAGGAGGAGGGGCTGAAGCTGATCCAGCTGATTCGTGTGAGTTGACCCTGGCTCCTCCCATTGACATACTGTACATGGCAAGCACAGCTATGACCCACCCGTGCCACTTATGAGTTCAACAGGAGATATGACGGCAATGTATGATGACCACACAACAAACTTCCGAGTCTTTCACAGCATCTGTTAGGCCTAATAAATGTATAGGCTAATTTGACCAAAAGAGCCATTCATCATTCACTAAATGCAGTTAAGGCAAGGTCAAATTAAGCTGAATGAATTTCAGGTGTAAATTTACACGCTACAGTGGGGGCTGAACATTGGACTCGTCACCTGTATTTGGCTTCCTTTGCTCTGATATGCATTCTTGATTTATGTCTTGTCCATACTGATGGTTAGTTTTTTCCAGACATTTGTGGCCATGGCCTAATGAAAAATAATTTATTTTAGAGGTCATTTTGTCAAGTTGTGTTGCAAGTCCTCAGATAACATAATATCTGGTGTTGAGATATGTGTGTGTCTGTGTGTGTGTTTGTGTGTCTGTGTGTGAGTGTTCTTTGGGTCTGTGTGTGTGTGTGTGTGTGTGTGTGTGTGTGTGTGTGTGTGTGTGTGTGTGTGTGTGTGTTTTGAGTGTGTATGTGCAAACACAGAGTGCGGATCGGTAGACGCAGGGGGCATTTTTAAGGCATTTTTTCCACAGAAGAGGATTTTCACTGAATCTCTCTCTCTCTCTTCCACTCCCTCCCTTCTCTCTCTCTCTCTCCCTGTCTCTCTCTCTCTGTCTCTCTCTCTCTCTCTCTCTCTCTCTCTCTCCCTCCCTTCTCTCTCTCTCTCTCTCTCCCTCTTTCTCTCTGTCTCTTCCACTCCCTCCCTTCTCTCTCCTCTCTTCTCTCTCCTCAGGAAGGCGAGCGGAAGGGGGTGAGCCCAGAGGAGGTGTACACGGGCGTCTGCGTCTCTGGCGACAGCAGCGTCGTGCCCTGCGATTGGCTGAAGGCTCAGCTGCCCGCCTTGCTGGATGAGATTTGCGCCCGGGCTGCCTCGACTCTGCTGGGTCCCCGCGCCCCACTCCAGCCAGAGTCCTCTGAGCGCACCGACGGCTCGCAGGAGCAGCCGAGTCGAGGAGGGGTGCAGCAGCTGTCCAGGGCCGAGGCCAAGTACGCCTGGCTGACAGCAGGTGGCGACACTGAGCGCGCGATCAAACAGGCGCTGAGAGATAGAAAGGCCAAGGTCAGCCACGCCACAAACCGCACAGAGCTAAAGACTGCTCAACCGAATGAGTTTTCCTGTCACTCTTATTAGCCTAAGAGTGTGTTTGTGCTAATCGTAGAATTTACAGTTTACAGTTTAGCGGATGCTTTTACTCAAAGCTGTATTCAGCACAGTGCAGATGAACATTTTCATTAGCATGTGAGCTCCCTGGGTGTCAAACGCATATGCAAATGTGATGCAGAGCAACAATACACAACAACAAGCGAGACAAAAACACCACTAAAGAAGCATCCTTGAAACCTCACAAATAGGGAGGCTGCAGAAAATGAAACCTTGTTCTGTGACCTAGATGTTTTCCTGAATCCTTACTGATTTTGATGGGGATTTGTTAGGTGTGTGGTGTCCCCTTAGCGAGAAACCGCTCTCTTGTGTGCTTGACCGTGTCGGCGTGTTTTTGTGGTGTTCCAGGTGAAGGAGCTGAGTGCGCTGGGCTTCAGCGACACGGCCCGCTGCGGAGAGGCCCTCCGACTGAGCGGGGGTGAGGTGAAGGGCGCCCTTGCCCTGCTGCAGCGCCCCCTCCTGGAGCCGTTTCACCAGCGCATGTGGAGCGACCAGCCCGAGCCCCCCCTCAATATCCACCACCCAGACAAACAGGTAAAAAATCTGTCGGAAGGAAACCGATCGAAGCCAAGGTCTTGAGGCTGACTCATTCTCATCCGCTCTCACAGGAGAAGTGTCGGCTGGAAATATTACAGCAGCGTTAGACGTGAGAGTTAAAAATGAGGATGAGTAACGTCGGTGACATTCTTATTGTGTGATTCAAGTCGATTGAAATGTGAACAAAAAAAACTACTGCACAAAAAGAACATGGACTGACTGACTTTAGCAGGAAGAGACTTGTGGCTTGTGGAAAAAAAAAGGTCATGGAAAGGGGCTACATATGTGAAAGAAAGAGACTGCCAGTGCTGGAGAGAAAATCACTGTCAATGTTAAAGGGGTACAGCTATTCAAAGAATAACTTTGTCAGCCTGTGAGTGACTAAGCTATGGAGGTCTTTGAGTGAGGATGTCTGTTATGTCACACTACACCAGTGGCATTTTATCACCATCATCATCATCATCATCATCATCATTAAGTCAGGTTTTGCACCGTTTACAGTCTGTGTGGATGTGCTCCTCAGGCAGGGGCCCTGCAGCGTCCCTGTCAGTCCTGTGATCTGGGAGGACTGGAAACGTTTACTCTGCATCAACGGAAAGAGAATCCTCTTCACTGATTGCTTTCTGCTTTTTATCGCAGAAGCTGCATCACTGAAAATGTTTTTTCCCCCTTGTCTCTCCCTTCCTCTCTCTCCCTCCCTCTCTCTCTCTCTCCCTTCCTCTCTCTCCCTCCCTCTCTCTCTCTCTCTCTCTCTCTCTCTCTTTTCCTCTCTCTCCCTGACTCTCGCTCTCTCTCTCTCTCTCTCTCTCTCTCCTTTCCTCTCTCTCCCTCCCTCTCTCTCTCTGTCTCCCTCCAGCGAGTGTGCCGCAGGCTGCTGGCGGTATATGACTTGCCCAGCTGGGGCCGCAGTGAGCTGGCCCTGTCTCTGCTGCAGGACCCCGCCGCCCCCTACACCCTGGAGGACGTGGTGCAGGCCGTGCGCGAGTCACACGACCGCGACTTCATTCGCCGCGTGCTCGCCAAAGAATGCCCCATCTGCCTCTCTGTCTTTCCCCACAGCAAGGTACTCGACTCAGAGAGAGAGACAGAGAGAGAGAGAGAGAGAGAGAGAGATGATAGAAAAAGAGAGCGAGAGAGAGAGAGAGATGATGGAAAGAGAGAGCATAGTTTCGTTGGGGAGAGAGGAAAAGTGAGAAAATAGAGAAGGATGGAGGCATAGAGAGGTAAAGAGAAAATGCACCCAAGACGTTCTGGAGCAGCGCTAGGCTTCCACACCACCACCTCACTCTGCATCAGAGATCACTGGGAAAATACACAGACAAGTAGAGGCTACAGTCCTATTTTGTGCAGGGGAGTGGCACTCATTGTTTAGTCCTTCGAGAGCACACTTATCACAGCCATGCACAGTGTGGACCTACTTTTCTATTCTACTTTTCTTATTTTCATAGACCCCTCTCGCCACCATACTTTAAAGTAAATGTGACACTATCTGACACGGCTCTCTCTCCCTCTCTCCCTCTCTCTCCCCCTCCCCTTTCTAGATGCAGTCTCTGACATCGTGCCAGTGTTCTGTGTGCTGTGGCTGTTTCAAGCAGCACTTCACCATTGCCGTGAGGGACAAGCATATCAGAGACATGGTGTGCCCTGTGTGCTGGGAACCTGACATCAACGACCCTGAGCACCTCAACAGCTACTTCTCCACTCTTGACATTCAGGTGTGAGTTTGTCTTTTTCTGGTGTGTGTGGGTGTGCACGTGTGTGTGTGTGCGTGCGTGCGTGTTTGTGTGTGTACTACCTAATTACAAGTGAAGAAATAGAGGATGATTGATTATACTGCAGAGATGGATGTAGAAGGTAGCTCCAATTTGTGTGAATAGTATGTGTACATGCGAGCTTTGAGTAAACACTAATTAGCTGTGTTTATTGATGTATTGGAAGGGTATGAGTAAGGGTTGTAAACATGCTAGTACAACGGGTTGTTTAGACATTCTCCCTGTGATTGGATGAACAGGTCATTTCATAACACTATGTGACACAAAGTGGCCTCTATAATGCTACAAGGCACGTTTATTGATATGGCACATTTCACACACAGAGGCAATTCCATGTGCTTTACATAAATACAATCAAAAGGAACAACCAAAGGATAAATAATTACAAAGTAAAAACAATAAAATACCTCATATATATATATATATATATATATATATATATATGTATATAAACATAGGGGTAGTAGCTCCGACTATGTGAACCTTAGAGCAATAGCCGGAATAGAATCCGCAGTAGAGCCTGATAGAGCCAGACAGAGACGTTTTCAGAAAATGGCCCAAAATAGAGTTTAGCCCGAGAATAGAGCCTGACAATAGGCCCTCCGATAGAGCTTCACCGGAAGCCTGAGACGTCACTTCCCTGTCAAGAAAGAGTACAAGTCTACTTCCAGAATCAGTTAAGAGACTATTACGGTAGTCTATCCTACTGGAGATAAAAGCATGGGTGAGCTTCTGGCTATATTTTCAAGATGACAGAAGGCTGTTTTGGTGATTGCTTTGATATGACTGGTGAAGGTGAGATCTGAGTCTATAAGAACACCAAGACTTTCATATTGTAGTGAGGTCAAATGCCATTGGCTATTTGCTGCAAGGCAGTTGATACAGAGTTGAAAACAGTTTTTAAAAAGTCAAATGGCAGTGTGTCAAGACAGCATGTTGACAATTTTAAGATGCCAAACCTGGAGTTTTTGGTCAATTGTGTTTAATTGTGAATAATTAAGTTATTGCTAGGTGGTTGTAGAGATGTCCAGAGATCACTATCCATTCACGTTTAAATCTTTGTGTGTGTGTGTGTGTGTGTGTGTGTGTGTGTGTGTGTGTGTGTGTGTAGCTCAGAGAATGTTTGGAACAGGATGTTTATGAGCTGTTCCATAAAAAGCTGACAGAACAGGCCCTCATTAAAGATCCTAAGTTCCTGTGGTGCAGCCACGTGAGTACACCTGTTATTTCACCATGACACAGAACACTATGCCACCATGAACCAGTACTGTACACTAGTTGTGTTAAAGCGTATTACTTTTTCTGTCTTATCTATTTGTCTCTTTCACTCACCCTCTTTTGCAGTGCTCTTATGGCTTCATCTACGACGGCGATCAGCTCAAGGTCACTTGTTTTCAGTGCCGGAACAGTTTCTGTGCGCAGTGCAAGAAGCCTGTAAGCAGCATGCACCTAACATTACCCCTAAGTGCTTTCCTGATCCCGTTCTGTAAAGTGTAATCAGTTACGATTCAGCCACTCCTTCCTACTCTTTCATCTCCCCCCCCTCTCCTTCTTTCTTTTTCTTTCTCTCTTGCTCTCTCTCTCTCTGTGTCTTCTTCTCCAGTGGGAGTCTCAGCACACGGGGCTCTCGTGTGAGCAGTTCCAGTCGTGGAAGCGAGAGAATGACCCGGAGTATCAGAGGCAGGGTCTGGCTGGCTACCTGCGCGACAACGGCATCAGTGAGTCGTCGGCCTCGCGCTGCCAAACCCTCGCAATTCACTCTGGCTGTTGTTGTGGTCTGGAACTGCTCCACTGGATTCAAATTGGACGTAGATCATTGGCGCCGAGCCAAACTACATTGAAAGCAATTGGGCAGCTAGTAGCGCATATTATGAATGCTTTGGTGCACGCATATCGTGACCGAGCAGAGCCAGCTAAACATCCTCTGTCTCAACAAAGGTGAAGGTATCCCTCTGATCAGTATTCCACAACCTTGCCCATGTTTTCTCTGTTGTAATAGAAATGACTGTGACATTTTTTTTTTAACCCTCTCAACGGCAGTCATTGTCAGTCACTAGCCGTAGCCGCATTTCAAATGAAACGTTGTCCTCTTTGTTGACAGATAAACCACTCCTAACTGCTTACTAATACGCAGGGCAAAAATTGCTTGTTGCAATATTATAATACCAGAAAAAAAGCCCCCTGCCCTGTATATTGTGCTACATACACGTAGGGATGCCATACATCCCCTTACCTCTACCACACACACACACACACACACACACACACACAGATCATTTCCACACAGGCAACACCACACAGAGGTAGGGACATGGAGGAAATACAAGAGGATTGGTGTCAAGTGAGTAAGTCGTGAACAATTGAACTATCAGAGGCAGCGTGGGAAGCAGCAGCCTTTCTGCCCATGTAAGCGGTCAGTAAAGAGAGCTCACTAGATGACAGCCCTGGGAGAGGTCAGTAAAGAGAGCGCACTGCTTGACAGCCCTGGGAGAGGTCAGTAGTTTATGCTGCTGACTGACCCAGCTCTCCGCTGGATGTGAGCGGACGATCAGGGTCAGTGGAAGTGGCTTTCCAGTCTCTGAATAGCCTTCCTGATTTCAGATCTCCGATTATACACAGCAGATAAATCAGCTAGGAGTTCTCTGTCTGTCTGTCTGCATGCTGTCTCTCTCGCTCTCTGCCGTTTCTCCACTGCTCATTATGTCCTAATGCTTCCCCCGTCTCTCTCCCCCTCCCTCTGGACCTCCCTTGTCCTCCCTGCAGCGTGCCCTAACTGCAGGTTCCAGTATGCCCTGGCCAGAGGCGGATGCATGCACTTCTGCTGCTCTCAGTGCAGGTATCAGTTCTGCAGTGGCTGCAATAACCCCTTCCACACGGTAAGCGTGTTTGTTTGTTTGTTTGTTTGTTTGTTTGTGTGTTTGTTTGTTTTTCTCTTTCATCCTAGTTTATTGAGACTGCTTAGTCACAGTTTGCTAGAAATACATTTGGTTGGTACGCAATATAATAATAATTAGAAACTACTAAAGCAAGCCGAGACAAAACGGCTTGACTGACTGATAGACAGACTGAGAGACAGAGAGACAGTCAGTCAGTCTGTCTATATAATATGAACCACACAAATATATATTTGTGTAGCAGTGGGGTTGAGGATTCAGTGTGCTATTTTGGAAAGAGATTCCTGTCATGTGTGGATATAGAAAGTCAGTTGAAGCGTGTTTATTTGTTTACTTGTATCTGCATGTGTGATTGACTGACATCCCCCCCCCCCCCCCCCTCCCCCCGCTGCCTCAGACGTGCTCAGTGATCCAGTGCAGTGTGACAGGTCTGCATGCCCATCACCCCAGAGACTGCCTCTTCTACCTGCGAGACTGGGAGCCTGCCAGACTGCAGGCCCTGCTGCAGGTACACACACACACACACACACACACACACACACACACACACACAGAGACATGCACACAAGGAGAGAAAGAGAGAAATAGACATAGACACACACACAGAAACATGCACACAAGAGAGAGAGAGAAATATAGACAGACATACACAGGCATGCAAAAATGCACACACACACAGATAGAGAGAGAGAGAGAGAGAGAGAAAAAGAGAGAAAGAGGTACAAACACACACATTTGCATACATATTGATACATACACAATACAAACAGGCGTACGTTTTAGTGGTCCTACTGCAGGTACACACAGACATATTGTTCCTCAGAGTAGACCAATATTACACAAGAACAAATATGACTGAACATTCATCTCTGTGTCTCCCAGCCGTTGTGTTTGTCCTCATTATGTGTTATTCATTATGGGTTTGCTTTTCAGAAAGAAGAGGTGGCGTTCGACACGGACACGCCTCCTGGCACACAGGCAGGTGGGCTCTCTCGCCCCGCTCTCTCTCTCTCTCTCGCCCCTCTCTCTCTCTCTCTCGCCCCTCTCTCTCTTGCCCCTCTCTCTCTCTCTCTCGCCCCGCTCTCTCTCTCTCTCTCTCTCTCTCTCTCTCTCTCTCTCCTTTGTTCTGTGCTCTCAGTAGGGCCTCAGTGCCCAAAGACACCCATCACACCGGAGGCCTAAAACCGGAGACAATGAGATGGATACTGTAGTTGTGTCCTCCAGGTTCCTTGGCCTGTATTTCTTACCACACATTTACGAGCTCACACCCACACCCACACGTCCACTAGCTCATTTCACACCTTCCCCAGCACCCCATTGTCTTGCCTCCGTTTCTCTTTTCTTTCCATGGTCTAATAATCACATGGTCGTCATTGCTGTGTATACACACACACACACACACACACACACACACACACAATCTCACTCGTATGCTTTTTCTCTCTCTCTCTCTGCCTCTCCCTCTGTGTGTGTGTGTGTGTGTGTGTGTGTGTGTGTGTGTGTGTGTGTGTGTGCGTGTGCGTGGTGTTTTTAGGTTTGTGTGGCGTGATAGAACAGAAGGATGAGGGGGCACAGCAGACTGACTCTGCATGTGGAGCTCAGACTCAGCCTGGCCAGGCAGGCCTCTGCGAGTGAGTGAGACCTCCTCAGGCCCGTGTTACACACACACACACACACACACCATCACACACCATCACACTTGTGCTTCACTTATAATAAGTCCACTATTTTTAAAACTTGTTTTCTTGTTATTGTTGTCACCAATCTTTTTTGTGTTTCTGCATTTCTGTTTTTGCCAATTTCTTTTTTTTTTTTTTTTTGTTTCTGGAATTGGTTTCTTTTGCGTTATTGCAACTTAATGCTAAACTAGACTAAAAAGTCATCGCTTTTAACCTCCATATAATATGTAATGCAGTCATAGATTCCGATTCCCAGTGAGTGGATGGGGGCGATTCAGAGAGCAGACTGGTGAGTCATGAGCAGATGTAAATGGGATCTCTCCCTACAGGAAGCACTACAGAGAGTATCTGGTCAGCCTCATCAACGGCCACTCCATTGACCCGGCACCGCTCTACAACGCCAACGAGCTGCTGCTAGCCTGCCGGAGGTACCAAGTCGAGGTGCCGCGGGTGGAGAGCGAGGACGACAGGACGTACTATTCTCGACTACTGAAAGTGAGTCGGTGCAATTAACAAGGAAGTCAGTTGTTGGGTTCATAGTAGTTGCCTTGCCTGAATGACATCATTTTGTTTTCTTCTCACAGATATTGATGGATAGTGTGCCACTTGGTGACAAAGTCCCACGGAAGAAGTGAAGGAATATAGTTACGCGCACACAGGCACACACAAACACACACATTGTTTTGTGTCAGTGGGATTTAAGGCCCTTGTCTACTTCCTGTGGAAATAACTGCACACTACAGCACTCGAGCGGTAAAAACAGCACGCAATGCCTTTCACGTCCTTGTATGGTCATTCTGTAAGAACGCTCTCTTACCGAATAACCCTATAAGAACATGACAAACATGCTTTGATGTATGGAAACGGGGACAAGACGAAGGCAGAGAGCTCCAAGGATTCTGCATTCTGTGCCCCAAGGAAGACTGTGATGGCTCTAAGATGCATGGCAGTGTGATTGTTTTATTTATCATTGTCAGTATGAATGCGGAATCAGGAAGGAGCAGGACAGTCTGCAATGCTCATGAGCGACCTGTATGCATGTTGTCTAATCATGGTGAGTATTTGCTGATTGGCCTTGCCATCATCGAGTCTTCAAACAAATAAAGCTCTGATTGATCACTGCTTCGAAGCCTGAAGTCTCTCTTTTAATGGACTCCGCTTATGTGGTAATCACACAAATATATGTATGGCTAGTGAGCCTTGCAACAATTACCTTTTAGTGCATTTCATTTCATCGTGAAATCCCATTGTGTTTGTGTTCAACTTTAGTCATGAGCGCTGGCTAATAAATGGATTTGTTTAGCAGGGGAAGAGTTTATTTTCAGTGCAGAGGAACAGCGACGGAACCCGCTGATGGAAACATCAATGGAGACTCGAGAGGCTGTTATTCTCTGCAATGGAAATTGCACGCACTATAAAATTTTGCGATGTCATTTAATCATTGGCGTACTGTCTACACAGATGTTTGAGTGTGGCGTTATGAGTAACTTGTTTACTGTAAATGGTTTTGAAAAGTATGGTTGTCATGGTGCAGTCAAAGCTTTTCCTTGGCTGTATCACTTTCATGAGATCTGGGACTGCAAGGCATCCGGCAGCTCATCTCTGCTTTTAATGAAGTACTTTGTGGTGTAATTTGAGGTGTGCTTCGAGTCATTTGTTTACATTCTTTATTTATACGATGTTTCCTGAGAAAATCCCCAAACAGTATAGATTCACCAACATGTTGTCACCCACAGTGGTACAAGGAGTTCTTTTCATCAAATGGTGCTCCTCTTTTCTCCAAACACCCCTTTGGTGATTATGGCCAAACAACACAGTTTAAATTGCACATGTTCATAGCACATATTTCCAGAATGACTGGCATATGTAGATTTGCCTTGCATGGGCCTACTTTAGACAATAAGGTCCTTATTGAGGCCTAGGCTACTCTTATGTAAATTAACAAATAGTAAATAATCTGCTGTGGGTGAACCAACACAGGGAATTAGGCGGGCTAAAAGAATGTGCGAACCTGCTAGAGACAACCGTTTTTAAATCAGCACTTTGGGTATTTCTATAGGTAGTCTCACTGACACAATTCAACACATGCCTGTGCTTGTATATAAATTAGGCTACTACGTTGAAAATTAAGTTTGATCAGGAAAAATTTTACGCAGAAAAGAACATAAACCCGATTGACGTGGCACATTCAGAAGACAGAATAAAGTTGACCAATTTGGTCACTTCTAGATCCGGCCTTGGGCAGAACCCCACAATTCATTTAGCTGCGGTCCCAAGATGCTGTCCTTTTCACCCTGTAACAACATGGGTTGCCTCAAAGTTCATGAACTTCCTGTGCTGGTTTTCACCAATGCGGTGCAGTTGTTGTGGCCTAGATTGCCTGTTGCCAGAGTAACAGTTTTGACATCACTGTGAGGCAGAACATCCGCTGTCTTCCATTTTTTTTGCTTTCTTTTGTGCTCTTTTCTGTATCTCTATTTGGTAACGTCAAGTGTGGGGACGAATAACCATTAGCATTTTAAAAGCCCAATTGATGTTTCTGTATGAAGCTACTGTTTGAGTAGTATCATGCCTGATGAAGATGCCAGATTGGGCTCCAAGACAGGAAATTTCAGAGCAAAAGGAAATTATAGATCAGTATCTGGGAGCAGCATACAGCATTTTCAAATTGATCACATATTATAAGACCCTCCTGCTTCCCCAGGTGCTGCACTTAAAGGGCAGATCATTCTGCCTTCAGCTGTTCATGGAGGACGTGCAACAGTGTGATCGCACATACTTGTGCAACACTGAGACCGCACATACTTGTGCAACACTGAGACCGCACATACTTGTGCATAAGTGTGACCGCACACACTTGTGCTACAGTGTGGCCGCACATACTTGTGTAACAGTGTGACCGCATATACTTGTGCATAAGTGCGACCGCACATACTTGTGTAACAGTGTGACCGCACATACTTGTGCATAAGTGTGGCCGCACATACTTGTGTAACAGTGTGACCGCATATACTTGTGCATAAGTGCGACCGCACATACTTGTGCAAACAGTGTGACCGCATATACTTGTGCAACAAACACTGCCACAGTAGCAACACAAGGAATTTTCTGTAGTATAATTACTGTACATTGTTATTTTTGATTGTACAATTATGGTGCATTCCTGATTTAGAGAGTCTCCGAGATCCTTCCTGTGTGACTGATAAAGTGAAGCGGTACTCAAACTCACTGCAGAGTTGCATGATGGGATACCGAAACTGTAAGAACCCCAGGAGGGAAACGGCAGGCAGTGGCATTGGAAGAGCATTGTGGGAAACTCTCATGTGGAGATCATACAAGTGCCAACAAAGGACAGGTTTCAATCTGAGCAAGCCCCGCTACACACATAGATGGGATGATGATGATGATCCAGCTGGCATCAATTGAAGGTCATCATGAGGTCTGTGGCTCTGGCGTGTAGTACTCTATGCCCTCAGACAAACAGATTAGATGGGCCTGCCATGTAATAGGCCCTTGAGGACTGATTCAATCATTGAACGAGCATGTTGACTCCAGGATGTGTCATGATAGTATTTCACCAGTAGTGTCTCAAAACTCTGGGAACTTGCTAGCTTCTTTAAAAGCAGCGGTTAGGAGTTTTGGTCTAAAAATAGCACAATAACTTACCACAAGCACAAGGAAAACCTTTGGAAACACCACCAACAGCCCAGTTAGCACCGATTGCTTTGGAAGTAAGGTTTACAATCGAATAAACACCTCAAAAAAGCTTCAAGCACCAGTGGTGAAACTCTGCAGTGGAAACTGAGAGCTCAATTTATATGAATTTCAAATTCACATTCACATTGTCCCACCTCTTACATTGTAGATATGTTGTTTATCTCTTTGATTACCTCATTTACTGATAACATCTTTGGTTTAGCTGTTTAACAATGTAATCAGACCTAAACGAGATTTCTGAACGTTCTGCCTAAGAAATTGCAAATAGAAAGAAATTCCAAGCGACGCATGACACCGAGGTCAGTCACTTACTATCTGGATCTTTCTGGACTCTTCCTCATAGTCGCCTGCATTACAGAGAGAACATTTGGAAGAAAGAGATCATAACTCTTTAACATGCATTCCAGTTCTTGTTATGATCTTAATTATGTTGCATAACCAGCAGAGTAAACACATCAGTGGAATGCTGAACAGCAAACAATCTAAATAAATTGGCTCCACCACACAAATTAAAATCAAAACAGACTACAATGTGTGAAAGGGGCAGAACTGGCTGCATGCCAGCTGAGCTTAATGTTTTATTGTGAGCTAGCCTGCTGTCTGCATTGAGTACATGGGAGGACTAAAACACAGGTTTTACTATTCCCTATATTATAACAGATTATAGGCATCCCTATTCCCTATATTATAACAGATTATAGGCATTTTTCAACATGCAATATAGGGCAGCTTATGTAAAACAGATTTTTCTGAGAACCTTCTGAACCACATCCTGCAGAATACACTTCATTAATATGAGCTGCCAGTGCTTCATGCCAGATGACTCTGACAGACATCATTGGCATAAATATATGTGGAACGTTAACAAACAAAAGAGCTTTCTGACAGGGGTGACTTTGCTTTCCGAGTCAAGTCAAGATGTCATCTGCTGTTCAAACAACATTTACCAGGGGCAATCACTGGTCTCTAATTCAGAAAAGTAAAGCAATTAACATGTAAATCCTTTGCCAGATGGACAAAAATCAGGGTAATAATTAAATAATGATGAAAGTGACAATGTTAATGAAGATGTCCCACCCTATTTAACAAGTTATTGGAATTCTACTGGACTATAGAGGCACAAGCCTGATTGATAGCATAGTATTTGACAGATTTAGAGTGACACATACACTGAGCACATTGTTCACATTTTGCATGCTACCTACTGGAAGAGTAATGATATACGTATATATATATATATATATATATATATATATATACGTATATATGATATAGAATCATTACTCTTCCAGTAGGTAGCATGCAAAATGTGAACAATGTGCTCAGTGTATGTGTCACTCTAAATCTGTCAAATACTGTGCTATATATCATTACTCTTCCATATAAATATAATTATTCAGTATACAGTATGGCTGATATATAGCTAGCTGTACTGTACCATTTACAATCATTAGACAACATATTTTGTTTAATTTAATTAAATGGTAATTTGATGGCAATGCTAAACATATTTTGTTTAATTTACCCCACCACTGGTACTCTTCATTTGATGTCTTTACACGTAGATGTTTGCGACTGAAATGACAGAATCATTACAAGCATGATTGCAAATTGTGTCTGTATTTCTACAACCTTTGCAGCATAGCACTAAATACAGCCATGTCCAATGTCAACGTGATTTTCAAGTATATCAGAGATGCTTCTTAATGTGACTGGACCCATTAACTCCATAGATGTCACAAAGAGGTCTGTGTTACAATAGTACTCCTTATTATTAACCTCCCCCAACACACACACACACTCACGCACACGCACACACACACACACACACACACACACACACACACACACACACACACACACCTCTCTCTCTGTATGTTCTCTATGCTGCAGTGGTGTGGTGTTAGAGGGGCTGGAGTGAGAACGGGACGAAAAGGAAGGAGGTTGCCGTGGCAAACTGTGACGAGCGGCCGCTGATGCGTGAGTGTCTCCAGAAATCAGGGGCCGGAATGTCTGCAGCAAGGCCAGCCTGCCTCTCTCCATTTCCCAACATGAACTATCTGAGAGCCCCCGGGGGTTTGGCCATCCAGGCGTGTCAATCCCTCTCCCTCACTCTCCCCAACTGTCGCCACAGGGGGGTGGGGGTAGGGATGGGTGTGGGGGTGGAGTGGGAGTGGGGCTGGGAGTGTGCAGGGGGAAAGTCATCATCCTTTAAAATGTACATGCATTTTCACCACTTGTATTTCTTATACACGAAACATAGGGCTGGCATGTCCTGCTGTGGGCGTGCAAAGTGTCACTGGACTGTAATTATTTCTTGTGTGAGTGTGTGAGTGAGTGAGTGAGTGAGTGAGTGAGTGAGTGAGTGGGTTACTTATTAATCACAACCGAGCTTAGAAGATCTGTCTGAATCAAACTCAGGTAAATTTGACATGGCAAAGCCCTACTTAAAATGTTTGATGCTAAGAAAGAATTATCTTCATTTTTCTTACGTGAAATGCTACCAAGAAATAATATACCATATGAAAAATATAATTCATTTTAGTCCTTGTGGGCACCGCTTCCACTCCAGATGTAAATGTTTCATTTAGTGAAATGCCATGGCAATTAGGCCCAGGCTAATGGATTGTGCAGTTCCGTGTTGGTCCTCCTTGCAGGCTGACATATTCCTCTTAGAACACTGACCATGGGTCAGGCCAGCCTCTGCCACTATGTTGGGGGCCAGAACAGCTAAGGAGAATGACAAGCATGATTCTTTCTTTATATCTCCATTCCTTCTTCTCTCTCTCTCTCTCTTTCTCTCTCTCTCTCTCTGACTTGCTAGCAATGCTCATCCCCACAGGGGCCGTGCAACGGCAGAGGGTTTCCATGCCAACGGGGGTTAGACAAGCAGAAAAAGTGACAGATTGACAGTAAGAGATTTTTTTTCTTTCTTAAACAAAAAGGAAAACACTCCAAGGAAATCTGTGCCACTGCTGAGAGATCAAGTGACACTTGTTATTTAACCACTTCTATTCTGTCTTTGCCTTTCTAATTTAATAGTACTTGATATCGCACAGTCTTGCTCATTGTGTACTGTCATACATTATTACAAAGATATACTGTATAGTGCTATTAGAGAGCACTAATACGTTTCTTAGATAAAGATATCACTAGTTTGGCTTAACCTGTTTGATAACCTCATACACAACAGAATATTTCTCTAGCAAATATCTATAGATACAAATACTTATGGGATGACAAAAAAACTTAAATTAATCAATGTTAATTTAATTAATATTGATTAATTACATATAACTAGCAATATGTTCAAATACAATTTTAATGAAAGGTCTTAACAGAAATAACATTTCTATCCAAAGCAAGAAAGCATTAAAAGCATAAAAGGATGGGGCATCTGTGTTGTGCATGACGCTTGGCTCTAAGTCCAACCCACAATGCCTGCGGATGTTTAACCCAGTTGGGAGAGGGGAGTTTCATCATGGTGTTCTTCTCATGACAGGGCACATTTGGATCATTGGAAAAGCCTAAATATGTCACCATATCCATTTTACAGTGACTGTGTGGCTATTTTAACTCGCCGCCGTCTCCTTGAAACATGGAACTAGCAAAGGCCACTGGCCCAGTTCTAAGCCTTGACAACTCTCTGTGTAAGAATCACTTCCAGTATCTGTCACAGTGGCCTGCTGTCTTCACTCGAGGGCCCCAATGCGCCGTGCCTTTGAAAACCCGTTGCTTTGTTGCTCAGCAACTATGGCATGTCAAGTGTAATGCTGTTCAGGCAGTTCTGCTTGAAAACCTGATCACATTTGATAGGAATGCAACAATCATGTTTTATACAACAGATCATTTCATTATGCTGTGATGTGAAGAACATTTGGCACCACACTTTATTTTATCATAAAATGCCAGATTGTATTCCACCCTAGTCTGCTTATGATTCGCAATTATAGGTTGCAACATCAAAGTGGAGCATGATCAAATACGGAAAGTGTAGTCAAATGAGTGCACATAGGTGGTATAATATTATCACAAGTGGAGAATTGGTTTTTAAATTGAGTTTTCCATTTGCTGCCTTAGTGAGACATGAAGAGGAACTGTATAACGATACATGAGGTCTATGGCTGCCACATGCCTCCAGACTCTTGAATCTGTCTCTCAATTGCAGTGTTATAAAGAATTAAGAATATAAAGAATAAAGAATTAACGTTTAACTTTACGTTTGGCAATGAAGGACAACTAAGATGTATTCTCTTGGTACATTCAATTGTTAATACCATTTGTTAGTGAAGGTTTGGACATTCAGGCACAGGTTATTTCAATGCCAGTACAACATGCAAAGACATATGGGGAGATATCTGACTGTATATAAAAGAAAGTAACAAATATTATTGTTGAAACTCTGTTGGCTCAAACTGTTCCTCATTTGTGAACTGACTGTAATTACTGACCTGGCATTTAAAGCGGATTTAGATTAATTCAACTTTAGGAATATTCCAATCCATGTTTATGAAATTACATTTGAGTTGGCCCAGTTTTAGTCCAGGGTGGTCATTGCACCAATGTATAATTCCTTTCTACAAAAATCCGTCCTAGTGTTTTTTAAAACTGGCATAGTCAGTGCTTAGGTTTGTTTATTTGACCTCTGACCCATTCGCTGATTGGTTGTTCGGGAGAAGATGGAAACTGTTGAGCTCGAGATGGACTCATCACAGTCCACACACCTCACTGGCGAGATCTAGTCGTAGGAGGCGACGCTTGTCTACCTGTCAGTGGGGCCTGTTACGTAGCTGCCAACGCCTGCCCGGCGAATCACGCCAAGGCACTTACCCCTGTCGAGCTGCCGGCCTCCGCCGCTGACGATGACAGATGGCGTGATCCTAGCCTATATACCACGGTGGAACTGCAGGCTTATAAACCTTCTCTATCACGTTGATGCTTGAAAAAAAAAGGATTTGGTCCATCACATCCGTATCCACACATGCAGAAACCAATATAAGTTATCAGGGTTTTATTCAAATTAGAGGTATCCTGTCTTGCGCAGAGTTTTAGGCTGCTCATCGACAGGTCTCAAAGCCCTGTCCAACAGTTGGCCTATTTAGACATTTGTCTGGTCAACTGACTATGATTTCAGTTACTGACTCAGGGACGAGTCTCTTCTCCCTGCTGTGGACTGTGTAGCCTTTGAACTGTTTCCTTGGGACCGACCAAGCCAGATCCCACGGAGGGGTCTT
This sequence comes from Clupea harengus, assembly GCF_900700415.2. NCBI lineage: Eukaryota > Metazoa > Chordata > Actinopteri > Clupeiformes > Clupeidae > Clupea > Clupea harengus. Next base: position 9,414,516 of record NC_045176.1, read on the forward strand.
ATTGTCAGACAGGGAAGTCTGTGCATTTTACACCTTTCAGTGTGTGTGTGTGTGTGTGTGTGTGGGGGGGGGGGGGGGGGGGGGGTTGAATATGCGTGTGTTTGTGTATGTCTCGTAATGTTTTCTGTCCTGTCTATTCATCATTGTTCTGTGTAGCCTAGCTTTCAGTGAAGCCTGTAGATGGGCAGTAGCCTAACTCCAGTGATAGCAGCCCGCTTGGTTAGCGAGTTGTTCTCCCCCCTTTCTGTCACAGAGTTTGACCGAGTGAGTGTGTGAATCGGTCCTTGGGTGTGTGTGTATTAAGTAGCCTAGTGTGCAGTGCTGATTGGAGAATTGATGCCTATGCTGTGCCTTTATTCATTTGCCCTGCTTTGCTGTGGGTTGGGGGATTTTAGCTTTTGTTAAGCAAGTGGGGTGGTTATTTATTGGGGAAGTGGCGGCCCTAAGAGGCTCATTTTTAATTCAATTCAATTCAATTTTATTTACATAGCGCCATAACAATACAATTGTCTCAAGGCGCTTTACAGAGCCCAGAGCCTGAATCTGTTGTTGTGATATACTCTATCCCCTGTGAATGTCCTTGTCTCAGACACCAGACCATACTGGATTATCAAAGGTGGTGGCAGCATTCTATTATCTTTAGTAAATAATTATTACAGTACTTTTGACAGCACTAGAATTTATTTTCAAAGAAAGAGTAAAAAATATGCGTGCATTGCGATATAGCCAGGATTTAAAATGCGTACGCACAGTGTGTTACTCTTATATGCCATAATTTTTAGACATGCAGGATAGATGCATGCAGGTCATCAGATGTTTGCCACAAGGTATTTCTTAGTATGATAAACCTCTGAGGTAATGCTTCATGAATGGCAGATATACCTACAGTTTTTACCACAGCATGATAATTCCTCGACTATTTCTGAAGAATATGTTGCATTTGTGGTGTGTGATGGCCTAAAATCAATATTATCACTCATTATAATTCACTGAGCGTCGAATACGGCCGTTCTGTTTCAGCGAGTCACAGCCTCCTGTGGGTATAGTGGCGAAGGGGAGGGCGTGTCGTCAACGCGGCGCCGCACTCAATGGTGCCAATACATTCAATAATGACGCAAGTTAGCTCACCAAACACAATGCGAGGACAGCAACGCATCCGTAGTGATATATGAACCTGTGATGAGTCTTGATTTTGTCGGTCCCCAATGCAGGTGCACGAGGATACCGAAGGAGCGCTTTCCGCGGTGCTGAAAACATCCCTCTCATTAATGAAGGAAAGGCTCCTAAAAAAGAATAGAATGTATTTTATAAGCATTCCGGTTTTTCAATAGACTTCGAAGCGGTATAAAACCCATCTAGGCCTATAGAAATGTCAGTTTAATGTAGTTAGACGTTATATTGTCAAGCCACAGCTTTGTTTTGCGTCTTTATTTTATATATGTATCAGCTTGTATAGGATATGTAGCCTATGTTTTGTTCTTAAACATCAACAGGAGGATGGGCTACTTGTCGATTTAAATATGTAGCATGAGGCTTGCAGCATGACATTGGCTAGCTTAGCTCAGTTAACTCAGTGGCTGCCGTATTTCGTTATAAAAAGCTATTAATTAATCTACGTCAAATTAATTTAGCCTACTCTAATACGTAACCAAATGCATCTGGTTAGCTGTATTTGGATCATTACGTTGCGACCCGTTGATATTGATGTACACCACAATGAGCCGCTGAGGAAGAGTTGCAAAGCAATGATGTCATAGTTTTAAGTGTGAGCCATAGGGAGCATATGGTTCGTACCCGCTACCAAAAGGAAGTGTTGCTTTGTTATGAACAGGCGGCGCTGTAGCAGGCGGAAGAGGAGGTCGCCCAACCCAGTGTCTCTTCGCCTGGAACACAAGAGCCGAGGAGAGAACGAGAAAAAGGAAGATTGCAAAGACGGTGTCGGAGAGCAAAATATTAGGCTGCTACAATGGCCGCTAAATCAGACGGGGTGCTCAAAATGAAAAAGAGCGATGTAGCGTTTACGCCTTTGCAGAATTCGGATCACTCAGGCTCCGTACAAGGGCTTGTTCCAGGATTGCAGCCGGATTCGGGTACCGGAGAGACGGACTTTGTCAATGGGGAGTCGCGCTGCTGTGGCTCAAATTCGACATGTCTTCGTCTTGGCAGGGAGCAGCAAAAATATACAATTTGGGACTGTCTGTGGATCCTCGCTGCAGTGGCAGTGTATTTTGCCGACGTGGGCACAGACGTTTGGCTTTCCGTCGACTATTACCTCCGTCGCGATTACTGGTGGTTTGGCCTTACGTTATTTTTTGTGGTGCTTGGCTCGTTCTCCGTACAGGTTTTCAGTTTCCGATGGTTCGTCCATGATTTCAGCACCGAGGAGAGCTCTACCGGCGGTGCACCAAGCTGCTCACACATGGATGGGAAGCTACTCAGCTCTTCCGCCTCACATGGAGAAGTGGGAGCCCACCCGTCCACACCTCAAAGGCAGACATCGACAGCCAGCAAGAGCAACACCACTACCAACAGCAGTAACAGCAGCACCGCAATCCGGACTAATAAGAAACGTTCGGCATCCTGCTCTTTCTGCATTTGGGTAGCTCAATCCATCATTCACATCTTGCAGCTTGGGCAGCTCTGGAGGTACGTCTTTGTAGGATTTTTTTTTTGTGCTTCTCTCCAGTGTATGCACAATATATGATTGCGTCTTTGCGAAGGCATTTTGATTTACCTTCTGTGGCCATTGACATCATTGGTTGCTCCCTTTTAAACTTGTTTGCCTTTTAATTCGGAGATCGTCTCAGAATAGCAGACTGTAAGCAAACAAGAGAGCATTTAGCCTTAGTGGTTGGATTTAAGTCAGTAAATCCATAGACTAGTTGACAGAGGAACCGACACTTCCCTCAAGTAGCCTACTAAAGTGTTAACGTTTATAACACACTTGCACACAGTGATTGGTGAGGACAGCATCACTCCAGATCTCTTATGATATCTCTCTCTCTCTCTCTCTCTCTATCTGATTCAACATAGTGGTAGCCATCCATTTCAAATAACAAGAATTGTTGTCTAGCAACTGAGTGTATGTGGATATGTGATAACTTGAATGACAGATGAAATGTAGCAAATTCATCCCATGTGGCGTCATATGAAACGTGCTGAGCCAGAGCCATATGCATGATCCCAAATAACCATGTTCCTGAGTTCAGTGTGAACTAAGCACTCAGCTTTACACTTCAGCAAGATGCTCCGTAAGTCTTTGGGGAGTCCTTAGGCATTTGTAATGCCCTTCCATTATATGAACTGTATACAGTATATAGGTGTCTTGCCTATTGGTCCACTGTATTGTGATTCCTCAATGTGTAGTAGACAAGAATGTCAACATGTTGAGATGCACATGTTCATTGCCTTGTCCAGACTGACAGTTAAGCAATTAATTCACCCGTCAGTGTGCATAAGTCTGTATCCCTGTGTGAGTTTATAGGTATTGTGTGCAGGGGTTTGTGTGCATATTTTGTCATCAGTTTGCTCAGCTGGAGTTCTCTGTAGGTTCACTGGATGCATACAAAAAACAAAATAATAGCACCAAACAAAACAATAGCACAAAACATAACAAAGCTCCTTGCTTTTTCTGAGATTTTGTCATCCTTGTGTCACACGACATGTCTGTGAAGAGAGCCGAGCTGACGTGTGTGTGCTGACGAGGGGACGGTGCAGACATGCGCCGCTCACAGATCTCAGAACAGGGTTCACCCGTCTGGGGAAATCACACCAACCCTAACGGGCCCTCAAAAATAGCAATGGGTGCTAATGAAGTTCGCCACATCCCACAATGATGACATTTGGAGCTGATTGCATTGAGAGATTGGAGGAGGGTGGTGGTGGTGGTGGTGGTGCTAGGGTGGGGGGGGGGGGGGGGGGGTGGTGCTGTTGTTTCTTCAGCCCACCCAGAGCTTTTGGCATGAAGGCACCACACGTTTGCCTGAAAATCATGTACACCACGTCTGCTGTTACGGCATGTGTGTAGTTCGGCAAGCTTCTCTGAAGCCTTGGATGCACTGAACTGGCCATAAATAATGTATTTCAAACCACACAGAACACAAGACGTGTAATGCATGTGCAATAATGGCAACCACACGCGCATGCTGAACTATTGGGAGATGTTTTTTTCCTCAGCCTTCCTCTCTGTCTGTTCACCTGCCCCCTGGAGTTGCCTTGGCAGCTAGTTCTGCACAGGACTCACATCTTGCCTGAACAAGCCATGGGTGTGACAAGTATCCTTGTGTGACACTTCCCCTTGTGTAGGAGGGTTTTATATATATATATATATATTTTTTTTTTGCCATTTCCCAACGGCCGTCTTTTAGGGCTCTAAGAACAGGTCCTCTTGAGCTTGGATCCTGTCTCGTCCTGCCTGAAGCCATGCATGTCTTCTGACCTTCACCTAAAGAGAACACCCTGGCAGGAAGGCCTCATAAAACTTCACAGCTCTCTCGTTCGCATCCTTTCCCCCGCTGACTTTGAAGATGTTGTAAAACATTATGATCATCGCCTACATTATTTCCTTTCACAATCAAAGTGTAGCGACACAGAATGCACTTACACAGTTTCCGGGCGAGCAACTAGCATCACTTCTTGAGATATATATATTGCAGCAGAGGTGAGATATGGAGTTAAATCTTACGAGTTACTGTCTTTAAAGCCAGGTTATCTGGTGTAGTGGATTTACACAGAGGGTTGTTTGTGGAGAGGGGAGCTGATCATTTTTTTCACGGATGCAGGACTACATGATTGCAGTGCAAATGAGCTTGCGCTGAGCCTTGAGTGTTAAACCTGTCCGTGTAGACCAGGTGCTGTACACATAGCTGCCAAGCATATGGATATAAATTAAGCATGAAGTATTTATGGAATCACAGGGGGTGTGTGTGTGTGGGGGGGGGGGGGCTGCTGGAACATTCTAGAGTTGGTTTAATTGGCGTTAGCCATGCTTTCATTTAACTCCACTCACTGCGACCACGGAAAGGCCACATCTGGGAAAAGCAGCAGCGGTCTTCTCCGTATGTGAACTCGCCAAGACGAGGCCTGTTCAAGCCAACGTAATGCTAAGTGTACGTCAAATTGATCTTTATTGAATATGTGAGTGGCCGCAGTGGCCGTGTGGGGAATCATTTCATCAATCATCATCTACTTGACAGAGGGGAGACAGGAGAGATAATAGGACTGATATGTGGATGAAGACGAGGGAAATAAACAGACCTTATTCCTTGGAGGAAAACAGCAGCATGTTCTCGGCTTCTCTGATGCACTGCTGTGTCCACTCGGATCATATATATTACAAAGTTGGGTTTGAATTCATGCATGTGAATGCAAGCGGAGCTGTGCAGCTGGACCAGACTGCTGCTGTTTAACTATATGTCAAAGTGGCTGTGATCCAGCACATTGTGCAGCTGCTGGAATTTCTTCACTTCATTTAGCTGCATTAATGGACAGCACTTAGAACATTTACAGCAATATTACGCACAGTACATTCAACTAGTCTCTCAGATCACATCATATATACTACGCTGTTGTAATCAAATAGCGTACGAGGCTAAGCTAATTAACTCTGGCTTATATGCATGACTACCATTGCCTGTCCTTATACATTTGAAAGTTACATTTGCAGGACAAAGTTATTATAGGTTTCAGTTGTGTTCCCATGTTCCCATGTAGACATGGGTGTTTAAATGCATTCTATGTTCCTTCTGTATGCTGTGTGTCTGGTTGAGAACACATATGTGAATGCATGTGTGTGCATGTTTGCATTAACACTCATCACTGTGCTATTGCATGATTGATTGATGTGAGTACCTGCCTGTCCACGAGTTGTGTACATGTCTCTATAATGGAGAGCAGTTTGTGTGGAAATACTGTCAGATGGGTTGATCCACAGAGAGACGGTAAAAGTAACATCTGTATGCTAATCCTGTACGAGGTATCAGTGGCATTCATTACATTAGCAGTTAGCGCTAAGAGTTAGCATATGAGCCCATTTGCCTGGCTGACATTTGCACTCAGGGCTGCTGAGCCATTAGAGAGTGGAAGAGGAAATGTGGACGGGCTCTCTCCAGATGTTCGCCCTCCGTGAGGACCCCTCTCAACTGGTGTTGCTCTCTCTATCCAGACGCCGCCGGTTCCTCTCGTTTCCCCAGTTCACTTCCCTCCATCTTCCCTTTTAATTAATGTTAGGAAATGCAATTAAGGACGGGAAATATGGCTCATTTAACAAACAAACAAGTTCAGAGTGAATTAGTCTGTAGGTGCTGTGATGGTACTCGGTGTGTGCAGTTTCTAATTCACCGCCATAGCACCCGAAGGTAGCATTAGTGGGGACCGCTTTTAAAAAGGCCTTTGACTCAACCCTCCTCTTTTTTAAGGGTGATGTTCCTCCTACTATTATACTTCGCTCGCAGGGCTTATTGTCACTGTGTGGACCATTTGGCCAATATGGCTCCTTTGTAAAAATGGGATTTCTGGCCCACCTGCTACGGCTTTCTTTCACCAAGAGAGTTTATGCCCTGGAGAGTGCCGTGACTTATGATCGGTGCAGCAAAGCTGTCATTACGCTTTAATGTACTCTAATGTGCCATTTTATGCTGAACTTCATTAGATTTCTCCGTGGAAGATAAGATGTCTGCACTTTGGTCATAAAACCTGTGGTTTCCCAGTATATTTCACAGTAATTAGGAGCTGGGTGCTGCTGCATTTGAATACTCTCACTCCCTCTCATCTAAAATGTACCAAAGAGATCTAAACAACAGCAGAGCAACTGGCTGCAGGTCTCTGGTATTGTTATTTACAGATAATAATAATAATAATAGCAAAATGGGAATTAAGAGAAAGTCTGTAGTCTGAGGCGAGCCCAGGGCTGAAGTTGACACAGGATGGGAATTAGAAGCACCAATGACTCTTCTTCTTTTCTTCTCATAGAGGAGGGGAGATAAAAGGAAAGAGAAACAGAGAGAGCGAGAGAAAGAGAAATGAGGGAAAGAGTCAAGAGAGAGAGAGAGAGAGAGAGAGAGAGAGCGAGAGAGAGATACTGTGGGAGCCCTTCTTTAGAGTGCCACTCTACAGCAGAGCTGTGGGGTTAGAAGCAAGGCAGGTGGCCTCTGTTGAACTCCTTTATAATGGAAAATACTGTTTTTGGTCCTTGTGCTGCCAACAGCCCGGGCTCATCCCCTCAGTTGAACATGAACAAGGCCAGCACAGAGCTGGAGTCTCTCCAACCACCGCTAGTCAATATAGTGTAAGAGCATAAGCAGGTCTCACTGCTCCCGGGAAACACATAATGGCCAGACCGGTCGTTTGGGTTTCTCGTCCCCTTCCTGCAAAAGAGTAACTTTTGATGGATTTTCTTTTCACAGTTTCTCATTTAGCCTACATAGACATCCTGCTGTCCTCTGCATCTTCAACAAATAAGCAGATGTTGCTCAGAACAAAACCCAGGTCAATACCCTAGAGTGTGACCATGCCATGCAACCAAAGCACTGAGAGATGATGCTTGTTTGTGTGGCGAAAGGGAGGAATTATTTTAAGAAGGGAATGAAGGGAAGGAGAGAGGGAGAAAAGGCAAGAGAGAGAGAGCGAGAGAAAGAGAGAGGGATCCATGAGGGATGCCCACCTTGGATGAATTTTTAACGTTGCGTGCCGTGTCTTTCCGATGAGAGACCTGCTTGCCACTTCCTGCATTATTCACAGGCCTCCTGCTCTCTGCCAGTGTAAAGACCGACTCTCTCTCCCTCTTTCCCTCTCACACACACACACACTCGCTCTCTCTTTGTTTTTTCCTGTATCCAGCATAGCACTGTGTGACATATAGGAGAAACAACCGGCTGCAAGAATGTGTCAGCAATACAATCTACACTGTATATACAATGTGCTGCCTGTGGCACTGGATCACTTGTTAAAGAAGATGGAGTGGCTATGTTAACTTTTTTGTAAATGGCACATGCACAGGGGCACATCCAGGCTAGGAACCTGATGGCGTGTCATGGAGAGTGGGGGGGGGGGGACTACAGTAGGGTGCGTACGCGGCTGATGTGGCAGGCTGCCCTTACTCCTGTTCTCCCTGTAGTCAGGATGGGCCAGCCACTGTCAATCGGCTCTGTCAGTTTAAATGAGGTGGAAAGTGCTGGGGACTCTCACTGCATGGCAAACCTCGATCACCGTGGAGAAAAAGACAGAAAGAAGGGGGAGGGGTAGAGCGAGAGAGGAGAGAATTAGAGAGTGAAAACAAGGGGAGGAGGGGCGCATCTGGAGCTGTCTGAGAGGCCAGAAAAGGACCCATTACGCCTGGGCTCTGCTGCTTGTTCTTGCAAATCACCATTTACTCCACTGCACCACACACAACACCTCAATGAAATGGCCTCCTCTCGAGCCCGCGCCAACAAGGCTGGCGTGGGCCAGGCTCTCTCTTCCTCCGCTAGGCCCGATGCCAGGGCCAGGGGTTTGAGCTGGCACAGCGCGGGGGCACAAGTAGGCAGCAGCTGGCCATTGCCGATGGCCCCATACTGAACTGACACGGAACGATTCCAGGGTACTGGCGCTCGTGTGTTCGTTCGGGCTCAGTCTGCCCACCAGAGTGGGCACCAGCCCAGACCCACGGACCATGCCCCTGGGCATCAGGAACATGATCCTCCACTTCCCATTACACTCACACACACACACACACATATATGCACACACACACACACACACACACACACACACACACACACACACACACACACACACACACACAAACACATCTGATGTTCAGTGGTGGTAGATCGTACTAGTGCAGACTTATGCACATGGATCTGCTCAGCATTCAAATGAAATGAAGCTCACCTGAGGCAGTGCGATTTTCTGCAACCTGAACCAGAGAATGTGGCAATGAACCTTCATTCAATTCAGTATTCACTTACTAAAAAAATAATTCAATACCAGTCTGCCATTACTGCTTTTAAATTATTTTATGCAGTTAGAAAGTAACCCTCAACAGACGCAAGAACATTCATATTGAATTACAGTGGTCTTTGAGGAATGTTGGACAGGTGCTCCACAGGCAGAGAGTGGAAATCAGTTATGCATTTTTACAACTAGATGCATGATGGAAACGCTGCCTTCTCTGAGTCTCAATCTATGTTCAGAGAGATTTTCTGCAACATAGCACAACTAAGCTTTCTCTTCCTAACCTTGAAGTGTGTGTGTGTGTGTGTGTGTGTGTGTGTGTGTGTGTGTGTGTGTGTGTGTGTGTGTGTGTGTGTGTGTGTGTGTGTGTGTGTGTGTGTGTGTGTGTGTGTGTGTGTGTGTGTGTATATGTGTGAGTGTGTGTGTGTGTGTGTGTGTGTGTGTGTGTGTATGCGTGCGCGTGCGCGTGTGTGTGTGTGTGTGTGTGACAGCGTGGGGGCTGGATGTCATTGTTGCTGTATTCGTTGGAGCTCTGCAGTGTCAGCAGAGTTGACAGTAAAGTCCTGCAAGCTAGAGCGCTGTCCATGGACGGAGCTGCCCTGAGAGCCTTCACCATGACCTCACAATGACACTATGGTAGCTATAGCGATATCGGCCTGCCTGACCTTCAGTCTGACAAGGTCAGAGAGAGAGACAGAGAAGGAGAGAGACAGAGAAAGTGGGAGAGAAAGAGATAGTGGTGGAGAAGGTTGGGAATGAGAGTTCTCAGAAAGATATAGCGAGGGAAATAGAAGGAGGCCTAAAGCGTGTGTCAGAAAGTGAAGCTGTCGGAGCAAATGGCTGGATAATATGTCAGGCCAGAAATGACTGCTCTGTAGCTTGAAACCGTTTCAGTCACAGCTACCACATTGGTCACATTTATCTAATCACCTTCATGATTGTTAAGGCAATGGAAGATACCGTGGTTAAATCATTTACATACTGTATGTAATCAGACATCACACACACACACACACACACACACACACACACACACACACACACACACACACACACACACACACTCACACTCACACTCACACACACATCAGGCTTCACACATATTGCATTTGCACAGGTATATCTATAATGTTTTGGAGTCACAGAGCGCCCTGCTGCTGCCTGAGGCTGTGGTGGCTGGCAGTGCAGCAGTGTGACGCTACGCTACGGTAGCGCCTGCATTGATTACGTAGGTCAACGCCAGGACTGGTAATGAAATTCATTTCTAATTTCATGGATTCACAGCAAAGCATGTTGACCTGTTCTGTCTGACCTCAAAAGACAGGCAAATAGAGGCAAATACACATATTCTCACACACACACTCACACACACACACACACACACACACACACACACACACACACACACACACACACACACACACACACACACACAGTATGAGTATTCATATTTACAAATCTATGTCCCAAGTAACTGGCACATAGAATTCAGGTCTTTTCAATTAATGATTTTAAGCAAATTATCCTCTGGATATCTTCCTTTTTCTCAAAAGTCATTAAAGATTTACTGTAACCTATACTGCTGTTATGCTACTGAGGTGCTCCCAACGGACATGCCCTTCATTTATTGTGGTCTGGAAACATTCCATTGGATTTTTTGGAAGGGGTAGATGCACAGGTAATGATCATCAATTCAAATTATACTGAAAGTGGCTGGATCAGCCTCTAGCTCACAACATGAACACATGCATCATGACACCAGAAGGCTCGGTAGAGATGGTTAGTATCTCAGGAAATGTCTATGCAACTTTCTGTTTCAATTTCTGTAACGGTATCCACACCATATTGTTGTAGAAAAATGTGAAATACCTCAAACGTGTGCATGAAGTGTGATACTGATTTGTTCAATGGACAATAGTTGATTCAGATGTGTAAGGCACAAATGTTTGTCAGAAAATCTGTTATGCCTTGTCAATAATGTAGCCAGTAATTATGTATTTTAGGACCAATTGAGTACTACTTTAATATTTCCTATCCAAACAATCTTTTTCAGAGGTAGTAATAGGATAGCTTCTATCCTTTGTGAACATTTAAGACTTTGACTTTAGGGGATATTGTACAGCTTCAAAAAGGAGTACCAATAAATTGGTCTCTAGTTGTCTAAAAACATCTCTCTTCTATCTTTTTTGACCTTTTCACTAATTATGTTGTGACTAAAATATTTATGGCTTAATGAGGCCCGGTTTATGAGTCTCTTCAAAGTAAGCATTTTTCAAGCAACTCTGTAAACCTGTCCCTCGACGAGAGACAGGAACGGCATATTGGATTTAGCCCAGAAACCACAGGGTAAACTGGGGGTGAATGACGACCATCATGGCTGAAATTGTTGTCAGCGCGAAATGCAAAGCCTCTCTGGTGTGTAGGCACCTCTCTCAAAGCGCCTTATGGCTCAGACAGGAAGCAGCGTTTATTAACGGTAGTGCAGTCAGGCAGCGACAAACTTTGAGAGAGATGAATGTGCCGCGGGACAGGGATTAGGGGGTGTCTGTGAGGAATGACAAATCGCAGATTTTTCCTTTTGATGTCTGGGGAGCAAACCTGTTGGCGTCACTTTCACTGTCTCCACGACATGTTAAAATGCAAATCAAAATGGCTCTGGAATAAGCGTGAACATAACTATTTATGTCCTAATGCCAGCGCAAATAAGTGCCACTGCTTAAGATGCGTTGTTCGTGCGTCACTTGATTTTTTTTGTGCTCTACATATTTTTTTTTTTACAGCAGGAAGTGATATGAAACACCGTGTGTGTGTCAGATAGAGATTGGTGATATTTTTGGTTTTCACGAACACGCAGATAGATACATAGACTGATAGACGGGTAGGAAGACGTGTCTGTGAGTGAGCTTGCACGTGTCTACTACTGCGGACATATCTGACAGCCCTGTCGCATGCTCCTGCACGTACATGACGCGCTTGGCGGTGCCCGAGAAGTCACGCCATCACTCCAAAACCACCATAGCCTGGGGGGTGCGGCCCTGCAAGGGCGAGTGGAGAATGAACAAGTCTTCCTGCACCTCGGTGATGTATAGGAGACGGCTGGCTGTATCTAATGGAGAGTGGAGGCCATGGTTATATTTCAGCCTGTCTGGACCATAGGCATTAAACACCATCCTCCGTGTCTGCCCACAGTCCATCAGCTCCCATCCCAGGCTGCCTGACCGCACGATGCGCCTTCATTCATCACAGGCAGCAGACCGTGCTCGCGAGCAAGCAGAGGCTGGCCTGGCAGGGCCAGGGCTGCTATTGCCTTTAACAGATTGAATGACCTTGACCGTTTGTTTGAGCAGCAACCACACATGTTATGCATTTTACATATTTTCTCAACACCCAACATAAATGACCCAACAATCATAATATTGACAGATGGATTATTTTGATGTTAAGATATGTATGTTATTATAAAGAGGTTATGGCTTAGGTCAACAGTAGTTAAAGGATCCCATAAGATCTGTTCAAACAAGGCTGTGTCGTGAGTGTGTGGTGTGGGGTGGGGAGATGATGTCTTATTTATTTGTTTATCTGGTTGGGCGGAGCCTGCAGCCTGTGTCCCCCTCACACAGTGCCTGATGTACGTGTGTGACAGCTTGCCGTTGTGGAACAGGAACCCAGCTGTGTGTTTGTGGTGTCGCTGTCACAACGCCAGATCAGGGCTCTGGTCACACGATCACAACATCTCACAACTGTGGGCCACTAAGCATCGCTCTTCCTGAAATCAAGATGGGGAGGTGTGTGTGTGTGTGTTTGTGTTTGTGTGTGTGTGTGTGTGTGTGTGTGTGTGTGTGTGTGTGTGTGTGTGTGTGAAAAGAGAATGCCCTCCAACGGACATGTGCGTCACACCCTCCGCATCTCTCTGTCCACCAAGGGGTCTGTCTCGTGGTTGCGCTCTCCCAGATTTCATTTTCAAATACTCCAGCGACGCCAAAGCTTCATTTCACGGCCCATTAGGTTTCTGTGGAATGGAGATGAGGGGAGGTATCGATGATGGTTGGGGATGTCACCTCCAGGGCTTTCTCAAGCACGACATCCGGCTCTCTGCGTTCGGCCTCAGATGAAGCCTAAACAGGCAACAAGCAAAAGAAAAATAACCTCTCCTCACCCTTTCTATAGAATGGGGCTTGAAGTGACCCTTCTATAGAATGGGGCTTGAAGTGACCCTTCTATAGAATGGGGCTTGAAGTGACCCTTCTATAGTATGGGGCTTGAAGTGACCCTTCTATAGTATGGGGCTTGAAGAGACCCTCCTATAGAATGGGGCTTGAAGAGACCTGGGAAACCCGCTGAAGTCAGTAGAACTAAAATGGAATAATGGCTAATGAGAGGCTGCAGGAAGTGGAGATAATCACAGTCTCTCTGTCATAACCGTTTTATTTTGTTCAGAGGCCGAAGAGAGGAGTACCGTGCGGTGTGTTTTAGGCCAGACATGCATATCATGGTCAGATCAGATCAATACGCCCAGACAGTAGTCTTAATGTCTCCCCAAAGACTCCCTCAGATAAGACTGGAGGCTCCGAAAGAAAGAACAGCTAGACTCCTGAATGGGTATGTCTGGGCTGAGGAGGATATGATTGTATTTACCGGTGGAGGATGGGGTAAATATGGGGGTGGTTGATGTCTAAATTGGAGGATGGGCAGCCGTTTGATTTGTCGGAGCTGAAAGTGGACAGGTAAAGAGAGCTGCTGTTGAGAAAGGATGCATGTGCTTATTATGGTGTCATTTTAGAGAATGCAGTATGGCAACATAGTCATTAGGTATCTGAAAGTCCACACACAAACAAGAGGGAGCAAGCAGCTTTACTCATAAATCCATGAAGAAATGAACGACTCACAAAGCGAACAGGAACACAAGCAATCCCAGCATCACTTTATTCGTCACGTTAATCCAAACTCAACTCAGGTTGTCTACTTTCTCTTTTTTTCCTGGTTCATTTCAGAATGGGATTTTTCACTCTGGACACAATGAACACTGATGCACAACTGCTGACTCTTGTGCTTTCACACATCTGAAAATCACATCTTCTCTCTTCTCTCTCCTCTCTCTCTCTCAGAGTTTGTCTTTGTGAAACATGTCTACTGTTCCTCTCTGCATGACAGTGTTGATTCAATGGGAAGCTGAGCACCCCCACCCCCTCACACACACACACACACACACACACACACACACACACACACACACACACACACACACGTTTATTAAGACCCACTCCTCTCAGGCCCTGTTCTTACCTGGCATTAACATGCGATGATCCGATAACAAGTGAACAGATCTAAGTACAGGTGTGAAATTCAACCAAGACCTATTGAGATCCCATCGCTCAGACCACATTCAGAGGTCACATGACCACATTCAGAGGTCACATGACCACATTCAGAGGTCTGGGTCGCACATGGCCACATTCTTTTAGTCACTTTTGTTGTCTACGTGAATGTGTCCTGACCACACTGAAAGACCACCTACCTAACTGACATCCTCTGCGTAAGCTGGCTTTGTCCAATGACGTCTGACCATTTTTCAAAAGCCTTATAAAAAGATATATCACGAGTGCGTTAAACATCTTTGATAAAAGATTAAAATCGATTTCAATAACCAATAACGCATCAAGTAGGCCTATTGTCCGACTAAGCGAACTCATCACACAGCCCAGGGACCCTGTAAGAAGTAAAGCAAGCGCACCCAAGCAAGCAGTTTTGATTTCATTGGTCAATGTCACAACTTGCATTCTATTGATCCTATTTTGATGGGGTCATTCCACAACAATCCGAGAGAGAAAGCAGAAGTCTGTGAGCAGAATTTTTTCGCAAGTGCACAGAAGCAGCCTGAGTGCGAGGAGAACGACTAATATGAAGCCCAGGAAATTTGTGCAAACAACAGTATACCTGAGAATAACAGTCAACAGGAGCACAATTGCACGCTAGTAGGGGCTATTTGAGAGAGAGGGAAAACATGTTTTTGAGGGAAAACATTACAAAATAACAAAGATGATGAAAGAAAAAAAAATTGTGGCAGCTAAATGAACCATTTGCATGCAGTTTGAGACAGAAACAGTTAGCCTAAATACAGCCCATGGCATGCCTGTTGTCTTGAATACATTTTTTGCATCCATAATCAAGGCTGGTAATATCATTTCAAAGAGCGACCAAGAGACAAACTCAGGTGAAGAACGAAGGAAAGGCATTATACACACACCATTCTTTATACAACAGCGTAAGAGTGCTTACAAAGCATACTTAGTAGTTAAGAATAAAGTGAGTCAATGAGGCTAAAGGTAGCTTTGCCGTGGTTAGAGAGATATAATACTTGGCCCGTATACTCATCCAGTAAATAAAGATGAAGCGTGGGTTGGATTAGAAAAAACTACCAATCGTGAGGTATTTCATGTCTGAAAATAGCAACAGGTCAATGAGTATCTGAGGGGCGGAACTTGAAAGGGCTATGGTGAGGTGGGTGAGTTTGAGGACTGCAGAGGGCCTACTGGCCACCAGAGAACATGTGATCAGAGAAGACTGCGTGCTGCGTCTCACATAAATACCCTCCTTTAGTCTGCGTTTGCAGTGGTAGCTGTTGCAGTTGTCATGGAATAGGCCCGGTGCTTTATAGCCATATGCTTGACCGTTCTCTTTCACCAAAACCGAAATTAAATTTAGGCCATCGTTAGTCTAGTAATCCAGTTTGAGGGTTGTATGTTGCAGGAACATGGACATGAATGAACAGGAGGTTTTTGCATTACGTCATACTATTTTTTACATCTTAGGTCAGTTAAGAGATTAATATATCTCTCTTGGGTTGTGAGCCTTCATCACCCTGGATTCACAGAAGTGTGATGAGATGGAGAGAAGTACACTGTATGTGCTTGGTTCACTAACTGTTATCATTCTTGAGCTCTACCATATTTGACAAACTCATGAACCATTAAAAAATAGGGAAAACAGAGGGAAATGGTTTTACTTGAGCCTGTGAGCTACTGGATAAGATGACAAGGTGTGGAGCTGGCCAAAACTATGTAGGCGTAGGCTGGATGTGCATACTCCCTGTGTGTTGTGTGAACTTCATTATGAGCCTTGAACATCCGGTAATTTAACTACCCTTGTAACGTTTTCAGTGAGGGAATAAAAGACGGACTTGTGTGGCATATACACTGTCATGAAAACAAAACAAGACCGTTTTAATGAAACTGGACACAATAAATACAAAAGCTATTTGACTGTATAACCAATAGGGGTGGGAATCTCTTGGCACCTCACGATTCGATTCGATTCCGATTCAGAGTCCAACGATTCGATTCTAAACCGATTCTCGATTCTAAACCGATTATCGATGATCAATTCTAAACCGATAAAGCGATTATCGATGCATCTCAATTTTTAAAACATTTGAGTTTGCTACTCAGAGTCTCAAATCACTTCCTACTTTGTGTTTGATAATTAAAGAAAATCAACAGATCTATTTTTTTTATTAGAGAAAAAGTTTTTCCTTGTCACAATTATGAATTCCTATTAAACAATGCAATAATCGATGCAGCTTGCATTTCAACACAAAATGAATGTGTAAAAAAAAAAAAAAAAAAAAAAAAATCGATTATGAATTATGAATCGAGACAGAATCGTTCTAGAGAGAATCGAGAGAAATCGAAAAATCGATTTTTTTCCCCCACCCCTAATAACCAACCTCTGACACATAGAGCAACAGTTTCCCTTTGCGTATACACTGCACTGTGCACACTGCTTGTAGTGCAGGTGTTCTCACGGGGTAGGAGTGTGTGCTTGTATGTGCTAACACACAACCTTAATGACGCCTTTGCTCCACACAAGCCTCCGTCAGCAGCCTCCTAGAGAGCCTGCCCTGAGGGAGCTGCCCCTCCACAGGCTTAATGAGGGCTACATTAGCGGAGCAGCTTGGAGCAGCAAAGCAATGCACTGTGCTTGTGTGTGTGTGTGTGTGTGAGAGTGTGTGTGCGTGTGTGTGTGTGTGTGTCTGTGTGTGTGGCGTGTGCGTGTTCGTGTGCGTGTGCGCTTGTGCGTGTGTGTGTGTGTGTGTGTGTGTGTGAGAGAGTGTGTGTGCGTGTGAGAGTGTGTGTGCGTGTGTGTGTGAGAGAGTGTGTGTGCGTGTGTGTGTGTGTCTGTGTGTGTGGCGTGTGCGTGTGCGCGTGTGCGTGTGTGTGTGTGTGGCGTGTGCGTGTGTGTGTGTGTGTGTGTGTGTGTGTGTGTGTGAGAGAGTGTGTGTCTGTGTGTCTGTGTGTGTGGCGTGTGCGTGTGCGCGTGTGCGTGTGTGTGTGTGTGGCGTGTGTCTGTCTCAGCCGGCTGATACCATGGCAACTGGTGTGTAACCTGGCAATGTGTCACTGACACTTGAGTGACAGGTCAGTGACAACCCTATAGCCTTGACACACAGACAGTTCTCTGACGAGCAGGCAGCACTGTGGCCCTGAGCTGGATGACACACCTGGTGGAACCAGATACAACCGTCCCCTGACCTCATGTGGCCGGTGGTGGGCCCCTGACCACCGGCGCCTCACACGCAGGGACTTCCCTCTCTCCGCCCGGCCCTTCATGCGTTCTGCGGTCACTTTGAAGAACTGACAACTTACAGCGGTATTCATTTGACTGTAGTACTCATCTTTCATCATCATTATGATTCATAGTGTGTCCTTAGGTAGCATAATGCACGTCATTAATCTCTAAAGACTTGATTTATTAAGGGGTTTGGCAACGTCATTGTATGTGTTTGTGAAAGAATGAGTTCATATTGAACGTGCAGGTCTCTGTGTGACACATTCCCCCCACAGCAATGTCCTATACAGTGAACAAAGTCATTGTGTAAAGCCTCAATAATGCTGTCCATCAAGTAGAGGTTTCCTGGGCGAGCGCGTGAACGTGACTCTGTGAGCCTGTGACTTATGTCCCCGTCAGGACGGGTAAATGCTAGAAAGATGGCGTTGTCAGGAATTTAGTACACAATAATATTCCGGCGCGGGCTTTATTTACGAGCCCTGCATGCCGTTGACCTTCCCCCAGCGTGCCACCGCCGAAGTGCCGGCGTAATCGGCGAATAACCGGGTTCAATTGATTCCGAATGAGTCGGTTCCTCTTGGCAGTACGACAG